>NW_027223329.1:8007466-8211783 GCF_030449975.1 Polyergus mexicanus
ATCTTTCATTCGGCCGCGTTTCTATCTCTTGGATTGCCAGCGATAGGCGATCTAAAGCACAGGTGCATCGCGAATGCCGGCTATAAATCGCCCGATTAGCTCGCCAGCGAGCAAACTGGTTTTCCATGTGCATCTAATCCAAATGAAGCAAGATCATAAGCCGCTTTAATATTTTAAATGCACCGTTCGGCGGACGTTTATGTGCTCGTGGAATCCTGCATTTATGTATAACTGCAATGACAAAATAGGCAATCTGTGATCCTTACGAACTATTTTACAAAGTATAAGATCGTAAAATGTATACTAATTATGTATCAAATTTTCAGAGCCAACACAAAAAAAGAAAAAAAAAAAAATTCATTAATATTTTAGAATAAATTACTTAAAAATATGTAACAAAAAAATGTTTAAATACTTAGTATATACATGTATTTCATCGATATAATAAAAAAGTTTGAGAATCTATCATACTAATAATATTAGAGATTAATAGCATTTAAATTATTGTAATTAAATATAAAAAGGTAAAACTACAATTATATTTATATACGTATGAAAAAGAAATAAATTTCAATTTTAATTAAAAAAAAAAAAAATCTCTCTTTCAAACTTTCCTAAGAATTAATTTATTGTGAGTTCTTATGAATGCCTTGAAGCTTACGAAAAAACTTTTAGAATTAAATTTCTAATATTATTCTAAATATATTTCAATTATACATATTTTTATGTATTTCGCTACTGGGTAATATAAAATAGGTATAAATCTTATAAAAAATATTGTTAAATATTCTTCGGTAGCCTCATTATTGCAACAAAATTTTGTTTAGATTATATCCAAGACTGCCTGGAATAACCACTATGATGGTAAAACGCAGTGGATAGGTAGATGTAGATAGGTAGGTAGAGAAAGAGGGCTCTCTCCCTGCATCGGTGTAACGTTCCACCAAAGGAAGGGACAATAAACGGCCTACGTAGGCCGTAGACCTGACGGGCTTTCGCGTCCTGTTTCATCCCTCCCTCACCCTTTCACCCACGTCCGGCCTCTTTGCTGTTTGTAAACACAGCCGTGCTACTTTCGAATGCAGCTCCATTTCAACGGCGATGGCCGCCATCGCGTCCAGCGCGCATATGACTTTCAATATGTGACGCGCGCACGTGTACCGTACGTTTCGGGGGCTATAGATTACTTTGTGCTGGATGAAAATTTGCAGAATCGATTTTTAAAAGCCAAAAATCGAGGGTTTACATCGAACTTATCCCACAGATTCGTATTTTGTGAAGCTATTAATGAAATGCAGCTACTTATGAGAGAGAAGAGCGACAAAAAGAGTTTCGCTAATTGTCGAGCCAACCGATAACACGGCGACGACAATCCTATAATTTATACTTGGCTTTAACAGCGACGACTCTCATTGCTATCTAAGACAAAAACTTGGTATCTTTTGTCCGCGCGCCTCCCTCGAAGTCGCTAATGTATCAAGATTTCGACTGTATTACGCGAACTTAAAAGGCCAGCCCCCCATTACTCCGTAATTGCGCAATTACGTTTCCTTTTCCGCGCGATGATAAAATATATCGTGGCGAGATTAAATTTCAATATCAACTATTAAAATTTTCGTATATTGTAAGTATAACTTAAGGATTTTCGACAAGAATGATTCTCCTCTTTCTCCTTCTCTCTCTCTGCGTTTAGAATAACCGATAGCATACACGCGACTTTAATTTAATATAAAAACTAATGCCATGCAACGCGTAATCGATTGACGTAATTATGCGATAGGTCAAATATCCATGTGCATAACGCGTCTAGATGCATAAACAAGACGATTAAAGCGGCGCGGTTACGTGTACGCTAGCATTACGCAAGCGTTGACGCGTTGAAATATTGACCCGAGTTTTCACACAAGGCCTGTCCGTTCGCTAACTTTTGCATAAAGCCAATCTTCATGCGTGCGTACGCCTTTAATCCCTGAACTTGCCTTGAACTTTATTACGAGCGCGCGGCGAGACGCCTTGAACCGCGCAAAAACCAAAGTTTTCGCCGTAGACGCGACGTCGTACAAGAATTATCGTTCGTCGACGATCGATGCTGCAATGTTCGCGGCAACGCTATCGGCAGGAAAATTCAGCCCAACGCGAAACGATCGATGATGGTTGCAACCGGACGTAACTCGATATATTTCATCGACTCTTCCTTCGTGGTTTCATTCTCGCGATACGATATACGAGTATACGATATATATATATACATATAATCGCCATTCACCGGTTATTAATTGATTTGAAATAGTATTTCTGGAAATGTGTTAGCCAGAAACATGTATTAAACGTGTTTGAAAGAAGAAAATAATTATATGAATTAAACGCGAATCGCACAAAATTGCGGAGCGCGAATGTATCGCGGCTCTTTCGCAGAAACAATGCGATCGTTGCCGCCAATTTCCCTGGAATTGTCACTCGCGATGGGAGACTTACAAAAGCGCAGTTATATCGACGACAGGGTGTCAATAAAATCGCAACAACATCGATCGACTCCCTCCTTCCTTCGCAAATATTTTGCAACAGCAACAAGCACGGCTGTGTCGCGCGCGCTATCAACACAATACACGCGTCGTAATCGAACGCGCGTACGCGAAAATCACCCGATGATCGCCGCTAATAATATAATTAACGTAATGTCCGGCGTGCGATTCTCAGGTTATTTAGTCTGGGCAAATTTAACCGATTCGCAGCGATTATTTACGCGCGCGTGCGTTTGTCCGTGTGTAGATATATATATATATATATGTATGTGCGAGCATATGTCATGCACCTACTCGATCGCATCGCCGCTTGTAGGAAACGTTACAACGTGTACTGCGTCGGTTGCAAGGTTTGTGACACGCGAATAAAAAACGCTATCTCGCTGGTGAAAAGGGGAAAAAAAAAAAAAAAAAAAAAAAAAATTCGCGAAACAAACGCCGGCGATCGTCGGCGACGCTTCAAAAACTGTTTCTTCGAACGTAGTTTCGCCGTGATTTCATATAGCGCCCGGCTTGACCGGAAAAACGAAGCGTTTTCCCCGGCGCGTTGTTAATAATTACTACGCCGAGAGTAATAATTGTCTCATCTTCTCGTCGCGAATTGCACCGCGTCAAAGCGCCAAGCGAACGTTTTTCCATTAAATATCGAACGTTATCGAACTTTGTTCCGCGCTATCCGATAGGTGCAGTTATAAATTGAGGAAGTACGGTCAGATACGTTTTGTTGGACGGCGGATGCAAATAAATCTCGCGTCATCGATAACGACGCTGCTTCTACGGCGGGGCAAATGCCGTTTTTTAATTCGACCGATCAAAAATATTGTTCTCGCGTTCATAATCGCTAATTAAGTTTAAAACAAAACACAGAAGAATCTCGAGAAAAGAATTTTTATCCCTAAAAATAATATCCTTTGTTTTTCTGACACGCACACGAGAGAAGAGAAAAAGAGAGAGAGAGTTCAAACAATGTCTTATTGTCAGTTATTTGCAGAGCAGATGTATTATCATTATAATAGCGTAGAATAAAAAATGCAGCAAAGTTTATAACAGGGGATGACAGATTCACAGATGCACGAGTGAATTTTTTACAATCAGCATCTACATTCGCGATTTCGCGAATAATTAATGTCACAAACAACATTAAAAATATGGTTCGTCATGTTATAAACGGCTTCATCGAACAATTATTTTATTCGGGCTTTGTCGGATGAATTGTATAATTATCGTTATTCAAACGAAATCTTTTTTTACATTCTGATAAATATCAGAAACTTCAGTATTGACGATCGAGAATTCGGAATGCAAGTATTATAAACTGACCGCGATGCCATCAATGGAATCTGCTTGAAACATATATGGAATTAATCTCACGAAGATTGCTTTCAGTTAAATGTAACTTGCAATCAGGGGGAAAAAAAACGCGTTCTTTTATCTATTCTCAATTTTCTCTATGTTCTGTACAACGCATCCTTTTTTTTTTTTTTTATATATATCCGTTCTCCATACACCGTATTTCGTCGATTGACGAAAATCGCAGAGACGGACACTTCCGACTGTTTGTTTCCTCTGTTAGTTCCATATCGCGCAGCACAGTCCAATTCACGGTAATCACACGTCGGGGCTGCCTTCTGTCGACCGTGGCGAGACGGCGGCTCCGTCAATAACACTTGCACGGGACCAGGCTATTGTTGCGGAAAACATAGCCTGTACCGTCCGCGAGGAAAACATTTAGAAACGTACGACATCTCTCTCTCTCCTCTCCCATTGTCTCTCTCTGATTGCATACAATACGGCGTATGTTCTCTCGCGTGTAAAAGCAGACCGACAAGAGAGAGAAAGAGAGAGATGTATATATAGAAAGAGAGAGAGAGAGAGAGAGAAAAAAAGAGACGGAAAGCACCCTCACCCTATATACGCCACGCTTCTCTCGTTTATTTTATAAACACGGAAGTAATTCGTAGACTCTTGCGCGCGGCTGCACGCGGGGCTTCGTTGCGGGTTTCGATGCGATGATATAGCGGAGAAAACGCAGACCACCGCGTATGGCAGCGTGCGCGTGTCGCTGCCACACGCGCCCTCGACTGGGGAACGTAAGGGTGGGAAGTGACGGTGGTCGAGCGCAAAAAATTTCCACGGCTCGGAGTAGTTCAAAGTACATAAGTAATTTTTCGGAAAATTTGAAAGTCGAAAAGAGATCTCTGAAAGACGGACGAGAGACACACGATGACTCTACCTACTTTTCTTACTCTCACACATTTCGGCGATCTCTTTGGAAAATTGATAAAGCTAAATCTTCAAAAGTGTTGTAGCATCGAGAAAAGAAGAATAAGGGTTTGCGTTCTGTTAGCCGTGAAAGTATATTAATATACTACATTGTCGACGAATATGGTATGGGATATTTGACTTTTCGATGACAGAACACGCACATGCCCCTGCCGACTCGTGCCCGTTTCGTGCGTAAGAGGAAAAGAAAAAAGCGGAAGATAGACAACAAGCGTGCCCACGCGCGACCGGCTAACCATTGGGCGTCGACAAGATTTTTCCTCTTCAACCTCGAACAAACACATAAATGCCAAAAGTATTTTTCGTTATTACTTGTCCCCTGCTTAATTTAATAAATCATTTTTCTCACGATCCCGGAAAGATATTTTTACTGTAGAAACGTTGCTCTCGAATGACATATTCTTGAACGAATATTCGCCGATCATCGTTTACAAAGTCCAACTCGAATTCATCCGTTTTTGAGATCTCGACTTCTCGACTCCCTCGAATCCCAGGGATGACGCCAATGGCGTCGGTGCACTCGCTCACGCATCGCGCACTCATTTTTCCGACGTCACGGCGCGCGCGCGCGCAACGGCAGATGGTACTCATCATCATCTGGGGGAAGGAGGAGGCGTGGCGTGGCACGCTTTAATCGCTTAAAATCGCCGTTAATTGAAAACGAGTCAATTTACGAGTAACACGAGAACTCCGGAGAGCGCGAGCGACGCGCAAACACGAGCGAGCGCTTATGATATTGTCCTTGAAAATGGCCGTTTGGGCTGCCACCGGCGCAAAAAAAAAGTCTATTTAGAAGTATAATGAGGCATGCGTGACGCGTGACACGGGTGAAAGACTCGGCGCTCTCTTTTTTCCTCTTTTTTTGCTGCTGACGCATCGTCCGCCTTTTTCCGGCGTAAATTTTCGCCGAAACTATAAGAGAGTGATGGCGCGGTTGGATCATTATCTAAACAAGGCATATCCTTTTTTTCAGAAAGGATTTTTCAGAAATGGAGAAAAAGAAATAGCAGTCGAATAGATTCGCTATACCGTTTAAAATCGCGTAATTAACTCTCTGGAGAGAAATAATTCACCGTATGTAATATAATTATACAGGCTTCAAATTTCTTCTCAGACAAAAAATATATTCATATATATAAGATCAGATTCGAAGATTCATTTTATTTGAGAAACATATAATTTCGCGCGCAAACACCGAGTCAATCGCAATATTATGTGACATTGATTGTTCCAGCGATTTATCGCGGGATAAGGCACCGACTCTGTAACGACTTGTACACGTCATCGTCATTGTTTTCCTAAATTTCCTATCGCAGCCGGCGTGGAATTTCCGTCATTAGACGTAATTACGCAATTATCTATGTAATCCGTAATTAAATCCCATGGCTTTTAATAAAAGTGTCATACTATTTGCTCTCAATAATACATGTCCTAGCATGACAATTTAAAAATAATATTTCCTCAGATTACATAATTAATAATTAATAAAATGATTATTGTACGTTTTTATTGCTTAAGGAAAGAATATCGTATGTAATATTATATGTAATATGTGTATGTGTGTATGTTATATTAATAACGCAAATCCGAGATGGAAATTGTCACGGCAATCCATCTCGTACCGAGTGGAGATCTTTAACGTTTATCATACTACGAAAAGCAGTCCGTTAGTCGGCAATGTTCCTTGACGAATGTCGCCGTATTGTTTTAGGCGACGAATTTTCCGAGCGCGCGCCGCGACGAAATTTACACCGCGCGGACAATCGTAATTACGCAATTACGATTGTATCCGTATTATCGCGGCGCGAGACCCCCGGCCGGGTAACCGGGCGGAAATTTACAGGCGGCTACGTGGCCTGTAATTGAATTCTAAGGCTCGTAATTAACCGTATTCTTCCGTCGCGGCGCCCGGGGAGGGTCGATCCCATTTGTTTTAATAGCATATTTGCGTCGAATCCCGATGAAGCGATCGGAATTCCGTGCACGCCGCCCGCTTAATTCGCGCAGCACCGCTTACACCCATCTACGTATAATGTAAGCCGACACACACACACACACACACACACACACACATGATGGTTCGGGAAAAAATCTAGTTTCCGCACAAACGAGGGCAGACGCCACGTTCCGATAGAGAGCCTAAGATATATCCAACGATGTCGGCTCGGCCAGTTTTTTAAATCGGTTAATTTACGCAAAATTGCTCCGCGTGCGCACTTAATTCGCGAAACGGAAACGTCGCAGCGATTTTTCAACCGGTGCCAGGTGATGAAAATGCCTTCTCGTCGACGTTATTAACAACCACGTGTTTTATTATCTTTCGTATTTATGTACACGTCGTAAAATATTGGGTTTAACCACGATATTATTATAATAGAATGTAATTAGATATTTAATATATGTAAAAAGAATTAAACGAACTTTGGCTTACAGAATAAAAGTTCGCTTCAATATTACAGCTTTCGATGTAACAAGCCATCTTTTAGTATTAATGTTATTATAATAGAATATCCGATAGAGTTTCTCGTCAATTTTGATCCTTATGGGGGGAACGAAAAAAAATGTTGAAAAACAAAAATTAAAAATATCCTCTTCACAGTGCGGGTTGCCCCTAATCGTCGTACGTTTGCACGAATAAAACAGTTGCGCGCGTGAAGCTGTCATCTGCTGTCACGTGGTCCGTCTATCATGACATAAGGCGCGCGATTAATATTCGTGAAAGTAAAGGGATATCAAAATTAACGGAGCCAAATTTAAGAAAAAGACTATTATAGCTGGATGTAATATATACAATTGGAAGAATTCTGTCAAGAATTCTCTGAAAGAAGACACAATTACCGCTTATAGAACCGAAAGCTCGTTTCGATATCGTAGTCTCGGACCTAAGTCATCCTGCCAATGCTGAAACGCAGCCCGTGGCGCGAACATTGTGGCGGATTAATCTATCCGGCTGGTTTCCGCGGATCGGTAACCCAGTTTCGCGAGATCGTTGTGCTCGAGTAAACTACATCTTTCATTAAGGTACAACAGCAACTACACCTTAATTGAACGACTCTCGTTCGAGACCGGCCGACCGCCGATTAATTTAACGGCTCCTCGCATGTACATACGCATATATTCGAGACAAATCCGATTCTCAGGAACTTTATCAACGAGCCTGCCATTAGACAATTAGTAATTATCGTAATTTGCTAGTAATCCGCAGTCTCGCATTCGGTAATTGGAAAATTATCCGAATATAAAGATTCTCTCGCAAGCATGTTTTACTCTTTTATAATATATAATTATTTATTTATTTTTAATTGTCTTTAAATAGGAACTTTGCATTGAACATTACCTTGAAATAATTTATAGCTGCAATAAAATTACACGCAATAAGAATCACTAATTTCGCTTCGAGATATTAAATGAAAGTTTCGCGTGATTCGCCGTGAGAAATGCCGCGAGCCGCATTACATCGCGCATAATATACACGACGCGGAAACGTTTTCCGGAATTACTCCGCCGCGAGACAAACGAGTTTCGCTGACGATTATTTTGATCACCGGTTGCCGCCGATTGTCGGATACCAACCGTGGCGCCGATCATTCTACGCAAAAATGGACGGTGGGTCTGTCGGAATCCAAATAGGCTCGTTTAAATTCGAAATTTCTAGCGTTGCGACTCTTCCTCGTTCTCTCTCTCTCTCTCTCTATGCTCGCGGTGCCGCCTCTACGTTGCCTTTGCAATTTCGTAAAACGATGCATATGTATAAGCCGCGAAACGGTGGATTTAAATGCCGGGAAATATTTTTCTCCGTCCGTGTTATAAAGCGTCGCCGCAGCGCGTAAAACTAAATCATCGTCGACAAGGTTTCGCGGGCGGTCGCGTCCTTTAACGAAGTCCGTTATTATCGAGCTCGGTGCCGCGATGCAAATGTCTCGATTGTCGATTTAAGGAAAACGACGTATAAAAAATAAGTATTCGCAAGATACGAAAGACACGCGGATTACAGAAAGAATAATAATTATTATCAATTTGAGAGATAATCCGAAAGTTCTTCCGAAGAACGGCTTAAACTTATTTAAGATCCTTTCCTCCTCTCCGCGCATCGTAATCGTAATTATAGTCGAGAAATGCGTCCCCTTGACAATTTACACAGGGAAACGACTCTTTCGATACTCCCGTCAATTGGAATACTCGAAAGAATCTTTATTCCGAAGAATTCGTCGCGTTCGGTTTATTGGCTTGGATGACGACGACGACGACGACGACGACGACGACCTGAACATCATCGACGGCCACCCTTAAACAGTTCACGGAAGCCAAGACGTAGACAAATACAGTTACGAGTGCGGGTACGATGACGATACCGACCCGTTCTCGCTAATTTTCGAGATTGCGTGTCATACCGTAGGCGAACTGTCTGGAATTGTTTTAATTAAAGCAATGCCGTGTATCCGTCGTAAATTAATACAATGCGCTAATTGCCCCCGCTACGATACGATCCTGCAGATACAATTGGATACAATTCGCGGAACAATTCCTTTCATCTCGCTTCATATTTCTCCCTAATTCTCTCGTCACCGTCGTAGCGAAACTTGGCGTCTGCAAACTCTAATGCCATTCGAAGTTGCTGTTGCGAAAATAAAGCTGCATTTGCGTCGCTAAATTTGCCTTCACAAACGCAACGCGTCCTTTTAATTACCGTAAACGATTCCGTTAAGAATATGGAGCGATATAATATTATATGTAAATTTCTAGATAACGTAAAAAAAAAAAGAAAAAAAAGGTATAAATAAAAATTTAAAATAAATAAATCTTTAGTAACTCTCTTGTGTATCTATCGAAATTTTTATTTTTGTCATTTGTTACGATCGTATTGTGCATCGTATCGCTCTCGATATTTCACATCTATATACTGCCACTTTTGCCACATCGCGTGCAGATCGCTCGATCGTAAACGCTCGTGTAACGCGGCCACGAGAGCGCGTCTATTGGTCGTGAGACGCGATGCATAAAATCGTATCGTTATGATAACCGATCCGCGGATACCGCGGTAATATTCTCCTCTTTTCGGGAGAGGCGTAACGCGGTAACGCGGCCGTATCGTTTCCCCTTCGTCAAGCGGCGCGGTCTCGCGTCTAGATTTAACATATATATTACAAGTGTACCCGCACACGCGTATACGGGAAACGTATATAATCTACATCCCCGTCGACGTTTACCACTTTTACGTTTATGCCCGACCATGTGCGGGGGTAGAAACGGGAGGAGGTGAAGCGTGGTAGTATAGAGATAGAAGTGGTGGCGTGCAGGGTTAGCGGAGGGATAAATCCGTGTTGCGTGGGGGCGTTTACGTGCGTCGGCACGGCTGGAGCTAAGCTATATACAGGTAGCAGGGTAGCCCGAAGCCCGAAGCCCGACCCGTCTCGGCTTAGTGCGTGTAGCGCGACCATAAACAACCGTGCAACTTTCACGAGGACTTTACCGGGCCCATTACCAGCGACCTATTTCCTCCCGGCGCGGTTCACGAGCGAACGCGTCGCGCGTCCCGCACGCTCGGTTCGCTCGCGCTCGCGCTCGCGCGCGACCCGAAACCCGAACTTCGTAAGGTAATTGTTCATCTGGGCTTGTCAGTTGCGAGTTCTCGCTACGTTAATGCCGGCCGAAATGGCGGCCTCGTTGTCGTCGGTACAGTATGTTCCTTTTAACGGTCGAGAGCGTTAAAGGAGAGGGCAAAGTGCCCGGATTGACGTACCTTCCGACATTCGCGAAAGTTCGATATCGTTTGATATCGGTTATATCTCGACGCTTACACCGTCCGATATTTCGCATCGATACATCGATATTAGCCGTCGAATTCGTACGGTCTTTGATGCCGAACGGTACGTGTAAGTATCGATAGTTTGCTTAAACGCTCGTGGCACCGGGAGCGAAATCGCTTTTCATGAATCATCACGTATCGGCCAGGGCCAGTCGATCCCGTATACATCGATTATGCACTTAAGAGGAATCCCCGCGATGCTCGGCGAACAGATGTGCGGCGATCTCGAACCATCTCGTGCGCAATGTCCAACATTTATGCGTGAGCCTTTGTTCCCTCTTCGTCAATATCATCGGACCTACAGTCGCGAGGAGAACATTTATTCGTCGTTAAACGGTCAATTTATAGAAAGGAGAAATTTTCACAAATGGTAATAACGTCGATGGTAAAAGGTGAATCGTAATAAGAATTCGTACGTAACGAGTTCCCGGCGGAGAGGGCCACGTAATGTTAATTCTCGTAGATTGTTAAAACGCGTTAAGCGCGCGAGGCAGGGCATCGGCGTTTTAATCGCTTAATTGAACGTAACTGCGCGACGCTTGTAAAATAATACTCTGCGCTTGCGACGTTTGTTAAGGACGCGATATTGAAGTACATCTAAATGTATACGGGCTGTCTCGAACAAAATCGCGTATGTACGTTATTTCGAAAAGAAGCGTAAATTCGAGTGATTTTTATCGACTATTCCGTTTCAAGTGGGAGATGAAATTTTCTCCGATTATAAATTCAATGTGTATTATAAAGATAACTTTTATTCCTCCTTTGATTTCAACTAGATTTCACTTTAACGCAACTTTAATTCGAGTCTTAGAAAGATATTTAACGTCGAGTATGAAAAAGTTGCGAGTAGATCGTGCGTGGAATCGAAATTTTCTCCCCCGCGTTCCCAAACTCGTTCGAAGAATGCGAGCGCGAATGAAAGAAGACGCGCGGGCAAACTTGGGGCATCTTATACGCGAAAAGAGGATCTACATTTCTAGATAGTAGCGCATCCGGAGATACTTAGCGACGACGGTGTTACAAACTAGCGGCGTCGCGCGTATAAAACACGAGCGAAAATAACTGGCTCGCTCGGAGAGAACGCGGTCGGAATATAATATAATATAATGTACTTGGCGGAATTATATCTCTTCGTGAAAGTAAAAGTTGCCGTCGTTAACCCGATTGCGGCACTTTGGCCACTCCAACTATATACCTTTTACGGCTGACAATTAAAATCAAACGACGAGGGGACAAAATACGAACGAGGGGATCGGAGTCACGATGAAGAAGTAACGTATCGTCCCGTGTCCATTTAACGCTACTCGCGTCTAACGTTATAACGTAAAGAAAAATCAATAACGCACATGTCAAAACTTTGTTGACGCTACGATAATAATGATGAAACTTTGGATGGACTTCTTTTTTCTCTCTCGCAAACAAGAAAAGGAAATACGACTGGTAACGAGATGCAATAAAAATATGAGAGAACAATATTTCATTGCTCTTGGCGAACTTCTCTCGTGTAATTCCGCGAACTGGAAGATGAGCGAACGTGCTCGACATCCATATACGTCTCTTTCGCGAGCGAGACTAAATGTCTCGTTTCGCGATTTCGAGGTAGAAATCGCCGGTTGTATTCTCGCCGGCGCGCAATTTCCGCTCGCGATAGAATTCGATGTAACGTCGCGTCTCTCGAGTACGAGAGGGTTGCGATGCGCTCGCTCGCTCGCGCGCGTGCACATAACGGCGCGATTTTTCCATCTGATGGCCGGCAAACGCTTGCGGGGGTTAACCCACGCAGGGTAGAAGGGAGGGAAACGGGGGCGCGGAATGGGGCGCGTTACGTCTCGAAACTATCGCGCGGGGATCACAGTTCGCCGCAGCCAACCCCCCCACCTCATCCCCCTCCCCCTCCCCCTCTTCTCTTCATCCCGTTGGGTATCATAATTTCGTCGATAGTAACAACGGTAACAACGACGCTGCCACTGCCGCAGCGCGCCGTTAATCCCCTCCTCCGCCACCACCACCCTCGTCCTCCTTCCCTCTACCCTCCCGGATCCAGTTTTTCACTCCCGTCGCGCCTTCACCCTCCGCCGCTCCTCACCATCGGTTTATGCGCCATCGCGGTCGCGGCTTTCAACCCAGCCGATTTCGACGACCGACCGACCGAACAAACAGAACATACCGAAATGTCCGCCGACGAACGTGCGCCGGTCGTATTTACTTAACCCGGATGGAAACGGTATTAATGGGCAACGAGTTAATTAATAAATGAGTTCTGTATTTCCGAGCGGTCGAGAAACATCTATTTGAAGTTTCGAATCGAACGAATTAGGAATCAAATTTGGCGTATCACGAGTGTCCTTATTTTTCCGATATACTTTCCGAATAAAATAAACGAGAGTACACCGCGATACTCGTTTCCGCGCTGAAATAATAAAAGGAAAATTTTTAAATTAAACGGAATTAAAAGGATTGAATTAAATCGGTTAACTAACAAAGAGTTAAGGGAGAGTGTGACGCGCCGCACGATTTAATATTCATCAAAGTATTATCTCATCTCATCGGAGTATAACGAACGTGATTTATTACGCGATGGACGATTTTGGGAAGATTCGTACAGATTTATCCCGGTATCGTGTCGGGCGGGCAATATGCGGCTGTATCTGATCACGGTATGGAATATACGGTGGTGAAAAATTGGCGGCGCGGTTAAAGGTCCGCGAACGGGGTCAGACGGTGGGGCGGTTAAAGCACGGTATTACGCATCCTTTGCATGCGCCCTCCTTTTTACGGGGCGGCGATGCGACTTCATATTTTTCGCGCCACGAGCGTATGGAAATACAAGCAGAAATGAACGCGACCGTGACAGTCGTTCCTCGGATCTCCACCGACGTCGTTTGCATTTCTCATAAGCGCGACCGTGTTTTCCCTTTTTTCTTTTTTCTCGCGGTCTCGCGACCGTACATACGCATTTCTTTCTCTCTCTTTTTTTTTTTTTTTTTTTTTTTTTTTTTTTTTTTTTTTATCGACCCCTCCTACGCGAGTCGGTGGTTCGCGAAAAGGAAAGGGGGAAAAAGGAGAGAGAGAGAGAAAAGAGAAAAAAATATCTACGCGGATGTTCTGGGGGTCCGGGTTCCTAAAAGCGTTAGCAACGTTGTTATACGTAAAGCCATAAGATTAGAAGCGCGAAAGCTACGTATAAAAGCGGACAGTGAGGGGCTACATTATTAAATGATAATATGTGCGGTCTTCGTATTAGCAATGTTACATCGAGTATAGAGAGAAAAAAAATACAATTTCACATTATCTCGATCCTTTGAGATGAGGGCATCGTTGTTAAAATAATTACGCCGTCACATTTTCGCATAAAAAGATAAGGATTAAATGTAGCTGTTTCAAATGTACGCGACGTCAACGGAGAGTTATAGAATAATGTCCAATTTAACAAAAAGACAAACGCCAAGATACACGAATGAATGCAGATTAATTGTAACGGAAGAGGAAGAGTCTCCCAAGGATCGTAACAAAAATTACACGGAACACCGAGCAGTAAAGAGCGCTACGGAGAGATAGTCGGTAAAAGAGACTGGAAATAAACAGTCAAGATAACAGGAAAGATTAAGATTAAGTCTGGACGACGTCAGGAATGAGATGGGGAAATGCAACTCTTTAATATTTGCATACTGCATCCCGCGAGGGAGGAATTTGGGGAGGGGATATTGCTTTTCGGTTCAACGCGAAAACGCGACTTCCTTCTCTCTCTCTCTCTCTCTCTCTTTTGCAAAGGGTCAAATTAAATTATCGTCATTATCTTCATTATCATTAAAAGCATACCGAATGCATATCGTGAGGACTCGCATATCCGCGAGCGCGCACACACGTACATACACATATATGTGTATTCGTAGGAAGATGAAGCTACGAGATGTCGACGCGCATATAATTCTCCCGGGACGCCATTAAATTGTATTAATCCACTTCCATCACGAAATTGAAGTTCATACGCGATAAACATACATATCCGCTACGAGTAGCCGAGCATCTCCCCCGTACCCCGTATCGTTATCGATCTCAAACGACAACTTAGACTTTTCTTTTTTTCGCTCGTCGATATCTCGCGCGACGATCGTGTAATTCCCCTCCTTTCATCTGCATTAGCCCGAGGGGACAGCGCAAACACGAACAAAGTCGAGTCAATCATGAGGGATGTTATTCAAGTATCGTCATTTCGCTACTGATACCAAGTGTTTAATCGCTGATTCTTTATATTTTATGCTAGCTGGGGATCGATCGTGTCGCATTAAAAATCTCCTGCGGGTGATAACTCTATAAATTGCGTGCCTAAAGATGCACACTTCTTACTTTTTTTTTTCTTCTAAATTCTTTCCTAAATATATTTTTTATCCTCTTATTTTATTTATTATTTATCTTATCTCAAATTTTCAAAGCAATATTAGACAATGATGCTCGCACTTTTTGAAAAAGGATGGCATCGTCTCGATAATCGATCAACGACAGTGTCAAGTTGAACATCCGTGAAACGGGACGCATCACGTGCATAATTGATTCGTACAGCGCTGTTCTCGTACTGGGTTCGGAATTATCTTCGTTCGAGCTTCATTCGCCTTTTCCGACGATACCTGCCCATTGTTTATCCCATATGGCGAAATGAGTTTCGGAATGAGCGATATGGGAGCGCGTGTTTGCGCGAAAGAGAGTGCAACGAGAACGGAATTAGACGAGGATGGGTGCGAGTCGTCGGAAATGCGTATCTCGTAGGCCGCAATCGTTTCGCAAATTGAAGAGCGTTGGAAGAAAGCCGGAAACATGTCGGGATAATGTCCATTGACGATAAAGGGAGGGGGGAGTAAAAGCGACAGCATACTTTCTGCCCCCGTTGCGTTGTCATCCATCTTTTTCACGCGTTTTACATTCGCAAGCTGAATCGTACCCTCTTTCGAATCGCAGGTAGCATCTCTCTTATTCTCTTTCTCTCGTAAAAAGCTCATGTATTTATGCGTACACGCGCGCGCGCATTAAAAAGGAGATATTGTAAATGCGTGCGCGCGATAAAATCCGCACTCCTCCCAGCGAAATGATTTCGGACGCTTTGGCTTTTACGAAATTTTAAAGCATTCCGACGATTGCCATTTTGTCCTCGACGAGTGGAAAGATGTACGAGGGTTCAAAACGGTTTAAACCATCATTTTAAATTCAATAAAAGAAGAAGACATCTGCGAAATGTCAAAACGGTTCTTTGCATTATTCGGCGCGTAAACGCCCGCCCTAACGTCGTCGATTTTGTATCGCAGATTTCGCGATTTAGTTTTCAAACAGAGATCATCCGCGGATCAGATATTAATATAATCGTACTTTTAAATTTCTTCTGCACGCAGACTAAAGCAGACTATATTTTATCGCTTCTTTAAATCATTTCGGTAACTCGAGTCTGCTTAAAAATTCAGAAACTCAGCAGCACTTTAGTTATTACCAATAGAACGTCATTCTCGTCGCGGCGGAATAAATGTATGACTACTTTCAAACGGCCAGTGCGGCAAGAATCGGTAATATTCTCGAACGCGGCCCAGCCTCTTTCCGCGCAAAGTATATCTCTCCTATTTCATAACTTTCCTAATTTCGTGAACAGAGAGGAGCGGGAGAGAAAATAGGACGCGCGTAGACCCTTAAAAAAAACTTGGCACCATTATTGGCGAAAAATTAAGAGAACATTGACGCGATAATCCGAGTGGGAAAAACTCTTTTCAAGTTAAAAGAATAAAGTATTCCCAAAGCTTATAAAATGATGGAGCGATACACAGCTTACTTAGCGCAATAATTGCAAATTTATCGGTTTAAAGAAATTTATGGCGGAAATCTAGACGAGAGATACGTATGTCAGGCAACGGTTACAATGATAAGTGTTGTGCACCCCTGGTGCAACAATTTCCGATGGCTACCTTCCAGATAGCGGCTCAACGTGCCCGTTATCGTCAACCGCGCACCCGCGCGCTCATAATAGCGGCCGCAAATAGGCCATCGACGTTGCGCGCGTTGCGAACAACAAAAGCAAAACAGCCCCGGCGGATGTCCGAAACGCCGCGCATTCCCGACGCGGATCGTCGACGATTAATCGAATCGATCGAGCAGCGCGCGGCGCGACGGATACGTCTCGTCGTGCCCCTCTCTCTTTCTCTCCCTCCTTCGTAGGCTAACGAAACGTTTCGACAAAGGCCCCGATTCATGCGTCAGCGCGCGCGCGAGGCAGGATCGACGCAAAAACCGACAACGTACAAAACACACTGTGCAACACACTTACCCCCGATCCATCCGAGATAGAACAATAACACGCTGGTCAGACCGATCCCTCGGGTCCAATCCATGATGATCCAGGCCGATTTCTCGCCGTCTCCGATCGCGGAGTCGTTCGACTCTGAGGAAGAGAAGAGACGAGAATTAGAGCAGACAACGTGGCTCACACACGGGATCCGTCGCTGGGGGGAAGGAGCGTGTTGGGGGGAGGGGGGGGGGGCCGATCGAAGATCAACCTCACTGTACTCCGTGTTTCTCCGAGATCGCGCACAATCCACCCTTTTCGCAGAATGCGGTGATTCACATTAAAAATTCACTCGCAAGTATCTCCGCGGCGACGTATATATTTCGTCTCGTCTCTTTGTCCTTTTCTCTCCTGCCTCCTTCTCTCTCGCCGAACCGCGCGCGTGGAAGTTTCTCGCCGACTGAAAGCACTTGGGGGGGCACACCGTGCACTCACTAACCCTCTCACGACGACGAGTCACGGCGACGCTCACGGGGTGCAACGCGCGTCCCGATCGTGCGGCGAGCACGCGTCGCGCGGAAATAGCGGGTGGCAGAGCGGCGAGAAGGCATTCACAGGGGGGAGAGGAAGAGAGACAGAGAGGAAAAGAGAAAAAGAGAAAGAGAGAGAGAGAGAGCGAGAGGGAGCGCGGTTCTCTCCGTGCCCCACGGTGATCGCGTGTGCCGAGTAGTGGCGGCGGCCTACGGGCTTTGGAGCGCGGGGCACCGCTCCCCTCCACCCACGCAGCGGCACAACGTAGTAACCCCCTCCTCCCTTCCCCCTCTTTTTCTCTCTCTCGGTCGTTCGCACGCGCGCGCCCGAAAGTGCCCGATGTTGGAGCAGCGCGCGATCGAGACGGGAGCACCCCGGCCCCGAACAAGTCCGAACGGAAGAGAGAGAGAGAGAGAGAGAGAGAGAGAGAGAGAGAGAGAGAGAGAGAGAGAGCAAGGAAGAAGGGGAGATTTCCGCGAGCGCCTGTGCGGGAGCCGCACTCTACGCAACAACGTAAGGCGGACTAAGAATGGAGGGTGCGGATAGGAATACCTGCTTTCAAAGTACCCCCCGGATACTTTACTCTAGACGTTGGCTAGTTTTGGCAGAGACGCCTTACTTTCGATATTGCGAGCGCGAGCTATATAGATAACGGGCGGGATGGAATAGAAGGCATCTCGATGAGATGAATAATCTTGAATAAATAATGTACGATAATACTATACTTGACGAGAACGATAATTTCGAATAATTTGGCAGTATAATATTTACGGTAAATATACGCATCGATTATATGCATCGAGAGAATCTCGTTTAATTTGTTCGATATATTTTCTCGTCGGGAAATTGTTACAAATAAGATATCGAATGACTTTCGGAGAAAGATGGCCTCGGATATCTTGTAGCGCGATATCGAATGACTGACTGAAAGTATCGGTATTCTATTAAGAGTCTAAGCGCCCTTACGCCGAGTGAGTAAAAGCGTACACATATACACACACACACACTCGCCAATCCGCACTTAAAGTTAAGTATTCCTTCAGTCGTGGGAAACGGGTGAGATATATCGACTCAGCTTTCGCTCGAGCGATAGGCTCCTTGTATCGTTTGGATTTTAGTAGCGTGGATAGGGCCCGAAAAGTTAGCCCCCTACTACTCTCTCTCTCTCTCTCTCTCTCTCTCTCTCCTCGGTATCTCTTAAACTCTGGTTAAACTCTTTCGTAATGCGGTCTACATTCGAGCAAATTTCATATAAATGCGCCGAGTTATATGAGAAACGTTTTTCTTTGTAACTTTAAGTTATGCAGGGTACAAAGTCAAATACATACGCATACGTATATATATATACACATCATCCTACATATATATAGCGATACACGCGGAATCTTGTCTGCGAGGCACCAAGATTGCCTTGCACGTTTCGAAGTGCATTATAGAGGGATGTATCAAAGACGATACGTTATAGCCAGGTTGAAAATATCGTGTCTCGCAATCGCGTAGAGCGCGACTGCAATAAGAATTTTTTTTTGATCGCAGCAAGTAAAAGGATCACAAAACCTTTGAGAAATAAGAGCTCGAAATGTTTCAGTTACCTCCTCCTCCTTCTATTTCTCATGTTAAATGATTCCGTGTTCAAGGGACGCTTATATCGAATTCCATCTAGCATGTACGGCGTCAGGTTGCACCTGAAGGCGTAGTAAACCGAATGAGAACGGCAGGGATGTAATCGTAGAGAAGGACCGAGACCTGTATGCGTGCGTGCGTGCATGTGTGCGCGCGCGCGCGTGCGCCGTCAAGTAAAATACGAGGAATACGTAATGAGAATTTCTAATGTCAAAAATCAAAGACGGGCATCGCAGAAATATGCTTTCACTCGATCAATACCCCGCTTTTCGCATCCGCGACCGAATATGGAAACGACTATAGGCAAACAGATAGATGTATGCGGAGCGTGAAAAGCAATGTTGTGTTTGCGGACGGCAGGTACAGCTGGGAACTATCCCGTGACGGATTTATAGTACGCGGGGCCCGCTGCGCGGCCGCCATTTTTCCAAGACCCTCTTATCGATCTGTCAAAATATTGAGATCTAGCGGTGAGTATTCTTAAACGTTGAAACGCGGCCGTGATACTATTCCAATATAAAATATCCACGATATAAATTACTGGCAATAATAATAATTGCTAGTCGTCTGTTTTCAATTATATATATATAATCGTTATTATATTTGCGTAATGCGAATTGCGACTGATTGCAATTTCATGAGAATTAAATTAATTCGCGTGTATTTTTTTCTACACATTTATCCCCTTGTTTAAAAAGTCAGTTAATTCGAAACAATCCAGCGATTCTTACATCTCGTAGCGTGTGCGGGGAAAAAAGAGAAATAGAGGAAAAAAAAGGAAAAGAAATATATTACTGGCACACACTTTCCTCCGGGCTTCCCCTCCCCGCGGGTACCTCTTCTTTTTCCTCGCCTTTATTTCGGAAGCACGAGGCCCTTGAGCCCCGAGTATCGCGCGTATCCGTAGTAAAATCCGCCGGCGGCGAAACCCTCCGAAGTAATCAGGGAACCGCACTATTCGCGCCCGTTACACCCTGTCTTACCTCCAGTCTCTCTCCCCCGTCCCATCCTGTCTTCGCGTCCAACAACGCGTCCGTCCCGTTTGTCTCCTTCCCCTCTCACGGATTCGCCGGGCACATGTACACACACATACACGTACGCAAAGTATCCAGATTAAGGGCCACGTTGGCGCGCCCGATTAGCGATGCGACAGGGAGATGGACGCCCCAACGTTGGCCCGATACCATTGTCGCGGTCTATCGTGACTAGCCGCGTCACCAGTCAACACCGACAGAGGACGATCGGGGAATCACCGGTCGTCCCCCCTTCACGCCGTAGGAGCCGCAATCCGCGCGGGACGGCGTCGACGGTGTAAGCGCGGGCGGTGGTTAATGAAATTACTCGATACTCTCTCCGCTCCGCTCCGCGCCGCACCGCATCGCAACGCGCAATCGGACAGAGCATTAACCATCGCGCTTAGTTATCGTATCGCCATTGATAATGGATACAGACATCGATAAGATCACAATTTCGCCGGCGTAAAACTTGTATATAGGACTGAATTAAAGGTACATAGACGCTCGATAATTTTTCTCAATTACAGGCGCTAGTAGATAAGGTCCGCGTTATAGTCAGACTATAATTCCGACGGCGACGGCGCAATTGACGTATCGGAGTGTCGATACCGCGAGAGTGTAACAAAGTTATTTGATACTCGGCACGAGACACAAACATTAAGGGAGCCGCAACAATCGTGGCTACGGTGCTTGCACCGTGCAGGGGTATACAAGGATGCAGTCTTGCGGAACGTAATTCCAAGACGTCGTCAACGTAATGAAATTACGTAGTAGTTAGCCTGAATCAAATTGACGTAGTGGTACGTAAGTGGTATGACCGATAAACATAAAGTACATCCCCTCGGACTACATCGCACCGCTAATTGAACTATCAAACAGTTGGTAAAAAAAAAAAAAAAAAAAAAAAAATTCAAACTCTCGATCTAACCCAGATCGCTGATCCAGATCGCGTGGAATAAATAAATTAAAAAAAAAAAAAGTATAACATTTTTCGCGAGTCAACTGCTCGCCGATAGCGCACGAGTGGCTCTCTTCCGCGGAGCCGTAATTTCAAGTGATTTGCGCGACACATCGTATAACTCGATTGCGTCCGCCATGTGCGGCCATGTGCGGAACGAAACTGGTGCCAGGTCAGTTGAGTCGGAGACAAACAGATGAAGCGCTAAAAATCCGTCCGGCCGCCGGGCTTCCTCGTGCGCGACGACGAATATGGAAATTTCAGGGTTTCGGACTCGGAGACCGCTAACGAGCGCGCTAACCGTGCACGCTTCCACGTACAGGTATATGTATATATATATATATAAATAAATGTATATTATATATACACACGTGTACCCGCCCGTGGCGACGACGGACGTATGGGTTAATCCTATCTAGCGTAATAGTAGCGGGTCAACGACATCTTTGCAACGAGCAAACTTAGCTGGCCCAACAAGCCATATATCAAATTGCAACTCTCTTTTCTCTCTTTCTCCTCAACGAGCTGGCTTTTCACGAGGACGACCGGAACGTTGACAGGACGTGGTAAAAACGTGGTCGGAAGTCTACGCCGCGACGAAGAACAAAGCGACGGAAAATGTCGCGCGAAAGGAGCGCTAGTTGTCGCGCGAAACCAACATTCGTCCTTGAACGTGCCAAGTTTTTCCGCCGAAAGCACCCGCGTCTGCCGGCCTGGAATTATATCCGGGAATATATGAGCCGTTTATCTTGAAGATGGCGACGAGAGAGAGAGAGAGAGAGAGAGAAAGGGAGAAGAAGAGACGAGTCTCCAAGAGCGAGTCGCGATGAAGAACTTTGAATACGAAATTCAGCCTCCGTCTTCGTATCTGACATTTCGTGTTAAACGCGATCGCGTTGTCGGCTCGCGATAACAATAAAGGCGGTTCTCATATTAGAGTATTAGACGATCAAAACTCGCTACTAAACGATGCAATTAGCGTCAATTTATGCGCGCTATTACAGTTAGCTCCCTTACCTCCCTTTATTTCAAAGAATATTTAAGTATTTGTCGGAAATTAAATGTTAATTTTGAAACATATTCGCAATGAAAATATCTCAAACATACATCTAATATTTGAAATATGCCAACTATGAAAAAGACGAGTACAGAAAAGATCGCGATAATTTGTACATCTTTTTCTTCTATCTCTCTTTGTGTTCTGAAACATTTAATAGAAAAAAAAAGACAAACAGCCATGCGAATGTAGGTTTCAAAATGTATGCAGACATATATATCCAAAATTCTCCCGAGCTTTTATATTCATCTTCCGTTTGTACACGTTGTTTTACATACTGTTGTTAATTAGAATGCGAGGTAAAATTGCGAATTCGCGTTTGTAGCCATCGGCAAAAATATTCCGAGCGGGACAACAAAATCTATGCGCAAAAATAATATTTTAGATATTTACCGAGGACGATTTGAATTCTTGTTGGATAAAACGAGAAGCCGCGACGTTTCAGTTGTTGCTGCTGCAGCCTCCTCCTCCCCCTCCCCCTCCCCCTCCTCCTCCTCCTCCTTCTTCTTCCGCTTCTCGAAATCTCCAGCGACTAACGCTGGTTGTGACATATTTGCGTATATTTACGAAGCTTCGGATAGATAATACATAGCGGTCGGTTTACATTCCCGTTACTCTCGTTTCCGCACGCTTCGCGCAATACTCGAAACCCGACCGAAAATCTCACGATGTTTCAAAGATGCGTTTAGCGTTCGCAACCTTCGAAAACTTGGAACGTCCTTTATAAAAGTTCGAAGCGCGGTCATAACCCTTTATCGTGAAAAAGCAGCGCCATTGTTACTACGTTCCCGTTGTCATAAAGCGCGCACCGAACTTGCCAAGTATTCGCGCGAGTGCGAATACATAAAATTTGTTTTAACGCAAATAATAAGCCGGGAAAAAGACGGCGAGAAAACTTGCCGCTACTCTGTCTCTCTCTCTCTCTTTTCTTTTTTCTTCACGTCGGAATATCGCAAAGCCCGCTAGAGGGAGAGAGAGAGAGAGAGAGAGGCGTTCTGTTTCCGCAGGAAATTAAAACCACGATTTAAATGTAACTTCAAAGTAATATGTCATACACTTGTTCCTCTCTTAATATCAAGAATTGTAGCGCTTTGTGCTACAACGATCCCGCGCATGGTGACCCGTTTCTCGAGATGTAAAAGTACGAGTGAAGAGTAAGCTGAAAATAATCATTACCCAGAATCGGCCGTTATGTATTCGCGTAACTCGCGGTGTCCTTATTTCTTTGTACAGTTGTTGCAACGAATATTGTAAAACTCGCGTACATTTCTGTCGTTAATCTACTTGCGATAAGGAGTGTCCTCGAATTATCCTCGGAGAAACTAATTTTATACATACGCAGAAATAAATATTATATATATATATAAGATACACGGCTTTCGCGTCATCGCGTCATCGGGAATTGCGCGAGTGTATCACCTCTGCCCCCCCCCCACCCTCTCTCTCTCTCTCTCTCTCATCGCCTGCCTCTCTTATAAACATCCTTAAAGCGTTACGCGATCGATCACGAATAAGTGATTGATCTGACCCGGGATCGGTCGGGCGGGTAAAATCCGGGATAAGTAATACTTTAAAGCGCCTGGTGAAGGGTTGGTCGGAAGGGGATCGCGCGAAATGAAAAATATCCGCCGACGATTGCAGACGTGACGCGTCGGTATGCCGCGATATCTCGCGGGGGAGAAAAGAGGAAGGGATGATGGAATGGAGAGAAGGAGGAATGGAGGAATGCGAAGGAAGAAAAACGTGGAAAGATGCGGAATCTTGAGTCACGCAACGGTGCGATACGCACGCCCGTTATATAAATATAATCCTATCAGAGATGAGGAATGATAAGAACAATTTTCTCTCTCTCTCTCTCTTATCGGTACGTATGCTCTTATCATTACGCGCGTGTAATTATAATGGCGCGCTATCGGAGCTCGTTCACAAAAGCGATACACGCGAAAATGGAGTTAACGGAGCTGCTATACTTGTAATATACACGGAAACACACACACACACACATACACACACGTACACGTACGTATACACGTGCGTGCAATGTTGGCACGGTCGCGAGGTGAAACGAGCGTCGTGTCAAAATCGCGCATAGTAGCTATTGCATTTGTGTATTTAACGTTACGTGGCATAATTCTTTTCCTTCTTTGCCACTGTGTGTCCCTTTCATTGCCCTTTTTAATCCGGATTGAATAATTGAAAGATAATAAATATAGTAGCGCGGGGGATGGTATTTGAAAGAAATTCCGCGCTGTTATTTAAATGAAAATTATCGCATAATAGTATGGATCCGGTACGTGCGGGAAGAGCATTTAGCCGTTTCATGATAAATTACAGTGTAATTATAGATAGGGGAAAAGAATGACGTGTTTTAATTTCAGACCGACGGGCAACATGAAATTGAAAAATCCACTCCATCGAACGAAAGTAAACATTTTGGAATACATATTCCAAACACACTTCTGTGTCGCGATACTTATCGTTAATGTCTGGTAAATTTGTTTTACGGGAGAGCGTGAAAAAAAAAAAGTTGTAAAAGAAAAGAGAGACACGAGATACGTCGATTTCGGATCGGCGAGCTGCTGCGTGCAAATAAAGAATGTGGCAAATATTTTTCCTTCGTCATATTTATCGCGGGCGTATGGTAAATTCGATTTGGCGGGCATCGGGCTCCTCGCCCGATGCCGCGAGAACTCGCTCAAGGTCCACCAGTCGTTTCTCTCTCGGTAAAAGGAACGATACGACGATTCTCGAATGGGCGTCCCCGAGGGAAACTTCGACGACGACGACGACGACGACGACGACGACGCCCGACCAACGAGCGATATCCATCGTGTCAATGAATCGCGAGCGAACGCGCGCGCGCTTGCGAATTTGTACATTTCGAGCATCGCATAGTCGATACAATGTACGCGAGGAGTCGCATCCAATTAGCTTTGACAAACCTTACGCCGAGTTTATCGTTACAAAGTGATGGCATGCCTGCTTTGTGCACGCCCAAGTTCGGCAGGCAGATAGTGCGGCAAACGCCACGACGCCCCGGGGTAGCTGCCGCGTAAAGACGCATCCCCGTAAACTACTCGCGCGCGCGCGCGCGCGCGGGGGCGTAAGCGAGCGAGTGTGCAACAGCGGGAAACGCTCGCGGGATGCGATCCGCCCGGCAGCTATTACGTAAACGTTGCACGCGATACGGGATTCGATGCGTTGTATCCAACGAGATTCGCTGACGTTAACCCTTTCACTGGGATTTCAATTGGAATCTATCCATCTGTGTGTGTCTGTATATCTCACGTGACCTAACGGCATCTCTATAATTTCGAGATCCTTTTTTTTTTCACTCGTAAATATTTTTATAGAGAATTTATATAGATTGCAATGTAGCTATTACGTTGTTAAAAAGCTATAAATATTATTCTCACTGTACTAAAAAGATTAAATATATATTTTAGAGATAAAATATGTGTAAATTGAATATTCAAGTGAGGAATTAAATTATATTTAATTATCTAAAAACAAAGAATGTATTAATAACTCGGACAAATAATTCAGATTGTTATTTCAATTTCCGTCCATTGGCATGCAAATTATGACCTATCTGGAATTATTTGTGTTCTCTTTTTACGAGGTTTGTTAAACGATCAAAGAGATCTCCCCGATTTGCTTCAATACCTAGTTGTTTCAATGATAAAACACGCGCGCTATTTTCCGCTCCGACATGGTCTGTATCTCTCTCTCTCTCTCTTTCTTTTAAGCTCGGGTGACGTATGAATATTATATTTATTATTACGGTCGGCCGCGCGCATTTGTGTCAAAGTTTGGTCCAACGGTGGCGACAGTGACGTCCGGGTTTCGGAAAGAGGGCAAAACTGCACTCTAGCAAAGTTGAGAGGCAGGAAGAAACCGCGCTTCTCTCTATCTCTCTGTCGGCACAAAATGCTCGGCGAGAAGAGGAAGGAGAGGAAGCTATTATAAAGTATAATTGTAATAAGTAAACATCTATTCATGGCAACTAGAACACAAGCGTGATCGCCCGCGCTCGTCCGCGTCGACTGAAAGATTTAATAACTGGAATTAAGATCGCGGGGCCCTTTTTATACCGGGAAAAACGAAAGAGAGCAAGGGAAAGAAGGAGGAAGAATGCAGAGGCTCGCGGAGCTCGCGGCTCGCGAATCGATCCGCGAGAGAGCACGAGCCAGCTTTAACTTTCAAAGATAATTCCTCCCGTTCCTCTCCCTTCTTTGTAATGTGTTCTTATTTCGTTTTCTTTCTCGTTATTCCTCTCGTCTCGTCTCGATTCCGCCCAGAAAGACGAAGACGACGACGACGTTTCCGTTCAAAGGCGCATTAAAAGCGTTTCGCTATCGACGAGCGTATCAACGAGAGATGACTAGAAATATTTCTTAGCTTCTCTATCCTTCCTTCTTTGTCCGCCCTTTTCCTCGTCATCTTTCACACACTTTCGGTGCCGAATAGCATTTCCAAATAAATTTCTATTTTAAGCCGCGAGATTACCCGCCTCGCACCTTCGGCGCTAGCTCGCTTATTCGCCGATTCTAATCAGCATTCAATATTACACGCTAAATTTCACTCGGACTTCTCTCCGAAATTCTCCTCCAACCGAGTCATAAAGTCGGATAAGAACGCCTCACTTTCGCTCCATAAAGCCGCGATGAGCGTTACTCGTGTAAATTTCGCCCGACTCTCGCTTGCTCTCGCAAAGGTGGTGGTCGAAACGTCGCGGAACGGCAACAAGGACGAGGACGTGGCGTGCAAGTGTAAGGAGAACAATCCTTGAGAATACGGATACGGATACGCGGAATAACGTTATATAAGAACATTTCCGTTAAAAGCCTTTAAAAGTCCCGTATACGCGCAAAGATATTTATAAAAGATTATATTGTACATTCGTAACGCATTAATAATTCTCCGAATTTTCCGAATCATCAATTTCCAATTTTAAGTCCAGATCTCTACAATCTCGAAGAAACCGTGAATTTAAAATCCTCCACTTTTAATTTCGAGCACAGTAATTTCGCGTGTGTACTTAACGCGCTTCGCTGTATCCTACATACGACGCTCTCGCGTAGCGCGCATACCTCCGCGCGCGCGCGCAAACACACACACACACACACATTACACTTACAGTGGATGTGTGCCCTCCTCGTCCACTCCGGACTTTTGCCCCCGTCGCGTCCTCACGCCGCCTTTCTTCCACCCCGAGCGAGGGGTACCATTGTGCACCGTAGTGAAAAGTTGGCCGAGGACAAAAAAGAAGCCCGCGCGCACCGGCTAAGTTAATGAGAAATAATTGAGTTAAGGCGAGTTATTTTAAGCGGAAAAGAGTAACCGCGGAAAAGTTGCGCCGGGACCGAGTCCTCGGCGCGGGATGAGTTAAGTTGGCAAACCGAGGAGCGGATTAACTTTAAAGTTACCGCCGCGGCGTGGGGCGTGGGCGTCGTCGTCGTCATCGCGAGTGTGTACACGAGAAGATAACACGGCAGATGTTAATTAATCGCTGCTTTGACGTTCGCCGAGTCGCTTTTACGGAGAACGCGCGAGTCGCGTCGCGTCGCGTCGCTCGGCGTTAACGAACGAGAGCGGCTAATTGCGGTCGATCAATTGATTTATCACATTGCCGCACAATTTTTAATCAGCCAGACGACCAGACAGCGTCGATTCGCGACGAGACGGCTGGTCGAACGTTAACCCTAAACTTGGCAGCGTGTGCTACACACGATTGTACAGTAAATTAATCGATCCTTCGAAGAGACTGAAGGGGGAGGATGAAATTTGCTAATTAAATTTATTTGCTACATATAATGGAAATTACTAGCATTACATTTTATATAATTTTGTATTATTTCTTAAAGAAGAAAAAAATAACTATATTACTTTGTATGTTTTATGCTTAGAAAAAAATTATATGTGAAAACTCATTTGTACGAGATGCGAAGAAATTGATATTACGTCTACGCCAGTCGCTTGTAACAAACGGATAAAAAGCTAAGTAAAGGAAATATATCTATTATTATCAAACGATCGATATATAATATATATATAACGTCTTCCCGTTATTGAAATTATTCGATTTGGCGATTATCGCTCCACGCTCTTAATCCTAAAATAATGAGAGCACGTTATATTTAAATAAGTAAAAAATTTAAAACGCGAAATATATTCGATACAGAATAAATATGAAATATATACTTCGATCAATCCGTATTCCGAGGAATGATACGGACACCCAAAGTACTTCGCACTCCCTTATCTTTTCGTTCAAGATTCGCCTCGCAAATGACGACTAACCACGACGTATCGTCACGGACACACAGCGTGCCTGCCTTATATACATTATATTTTATAGATATCTAAATCTTTTTAAATTTATATAAAAGATGTAGAAAGAAATTATCTGGAGAGAAATATTCTTGAGAAAATGTTCATTTTTCCAAAGAATTGTTGCAAAGAGTTTTAAAGAGAATTTAATACATTGAAAATCAAGAGAATAAAATTCTCTGAAATTCCAAGAAATTTCATTATATATCCCGTTAGAATTCTCCGCTCGCTAGATTTCTAAATGCCATTCTAAATGCCATACGGAACACGAGTTCCTTTCGTGTCGATATAATCGGTGCTCCGTACATAAATACGTCCAATTATCGCGACGTGTCGTTCAATCGGCGCGCTTTTATGCCGAATCGATCGCCTTCGCGGCCGTTTTATCATTTAACGCGCGTATCGACATTAACCCGCGCACGTGGTTCGGTATTAACCGGCCGCTAATTGGAGCGGACTAATTAATTCATCCATCAGGCTCTACTTTTAAATTTAGGGCGAGGGCGCGTGTAGGGGTGTGCTGCCGGACCTTAATTAAGTGGGGCGCTCTTTGCTTTCATTCGATAAAGTTTCGTAATTTCACCGTTCAGCTTCCCGTTCCCGATTATTGTATCGCGGTGAACGTTTTAATAATCTACTCGCATATAGTAGTCGTCATTAATCATTATTAATCAATTTATTATCATAACATACGAAAAATGTGTAAAAGTGGAAAGAGCCCTTCCTTCTCGCGCGAATTATTTTTAAATATAATTTGCATTAAAAAAAAAAGTTTATTACAATATCCTCTTATTATTTTTAACAATCAATGATAAAGACGAATTCTATAATTAAATTGATTATGCGAAAATGAGGTGGCTCATAGCGTTATCAGCGACGAGCAAAGATATGGTAAAACGCGATCTACTATTAATCGATTCTCGCGAACGTATCGGGGATTTAACGGGGATTTCCATGACATCTGGAAGCGATTTTGTAAAAACATGCTCGCGTCGCGCGATATATATATATATATATATATATATATATATATATACGATGTCGCTTTATTATACCATAGTTGGCAATGTGCAATTAAATCCACGTCATTATACTATGCAATAACTCAGCCGTTCGCGCGATAAATACCAACATTAATTAAACGCGCTCTCTCGTTCCTACGGAGGAGAGAGGAACCTTCGATTGCATTTCCGCGCGCGCGCGTCGGTTTAAAACTGCGGCGGGATAAATCCGGCCGTTGGCGTAATTTTATCCCGGCCACGCGACCCAACACCGTATCTCGTCGTTTTTAATAAACGGCTGATTGCGTGGGAGAGTCGATGAAGTTTTCTCCCTCCCGCCGATATTATCGCTATCTCTCTGCAAACGACTTTTGCAGAACACCATTCTCTTTCTCTCTCTCTCTCGTCGGCGAATCCGTGGCGAGCGATTTGGCAGCGTTTATAAACAAAGCAACGGAAGTCGTTGTTAATTAAATGGACTGTGCTGTTTATTCGATAAACTTTTGTCGAGTCAATCGATTTCGTCCCGCGCGTGTCGGCCGCAACCGCGTGTCCGCCTACCGTTACACACATCTGTCGATTAATTCGGCGCTAATTGTTGCGCGGATATCAATTAGCGTTTTATCGTCACGCTCGACTTGGAAATTTCCCGCGTCTAAAACTCTCCCGTACAGGGAGAGAGAGAGAGAGAGAGAGAGAGAGAGAGAGAGAGAGAGAGAGAGAGAGAGAGAGAGAGAGAGAGAGAGAGAGAGAGAGAGAGAGAGAGAGAGAGAGAGAGAGAGAGAGAGAGAGAGAGAGAGAGGTAACGCGCATCGATCGACATTGATAGTCGTTAAGTTCGCCCGAATCAACAACGCCTCGCCTCGTTCGCCGCGCACGTGACGCGACGACGATGTCTGTCTAATCGTCGGATTTCGATAGCACGATAGAGTCGGGTTATCGAGGAAAGACGCGAATCTCGTAAATGCGTAAACGAGATCTCTCGCCCCAGCCGCGAGTAGATTAAACACCCATAGATTCTTTGGTCGATAGTTGTTCCGCGATAGACGATCTCTCGTAACGAAAAATATTTCCGCGGAGTATTATTTATACTTTTGCGGATACTTGGCGATGCGATTTTCTACAAATCGACCGAGCTGGATTACACGCTCCGTTGCTCCATCCCGAGTTTGTATCACTTCCATATTTTTCCGCGGATACGCTGACTGGCCGGAATAATTCATCATCGACGATCTTCCGGGAACTCGAAAAAGAGCTCCGATCCGCCTTTCATATTTCCGACCGCGTTTGCAATGCGGTGGAGCGTCCGGAAGAGACAGCGGTGACGAGAGACGAAGAAAGAGAGAAGAGAGAGGAAGGAAAAGCACGTAACGAGAAATCACTTAAGACTGGCTATTTTTATACGGCGCGCGAGAGGTAAGTCCGACCGGACCGGCTTCGCTTTCCGATCGTCGATTCGGTTAATCTTTTATCTCGGGCGAGGCGATCTTAGCGTATGCATTCCGCGCACGCGGTTCCTCTCCGCACGCAGCACGTGGCGCGAATGCATCCGCGGGCGTAGCGTAGCGCATTAATTAATACTCTTACGGCGACGGTATATGACTTACCGTGTCGCGATAAGAAACGGATAACGCGCGGCTTAAGCGCGACGCCGGCAGAACTATCGGATGCGAGAGACGCCTTCGTCGCATGCGAAGCGAGACGCAACGCGCGTTGCCGCCGTCGCTGTCGGCTGCATCGACAGCGTAACGATCGCTCGAGCCAGCCATAAGAATAATGATTCCCCCGCATGGCGTCGACCGTATGTTGCAAATTCCGCAGACCCCGACGACTACACGTTTGCGTTATATCCATATGCGCTTAAATGCCACCCGCGCGCTCTATACGCGTTTCTCGTTCACGTCGATGAAAGAAAGAGAGAGAGAGAGAGGAAATGAAAATGAAAAACGAAGACGAGAAAGAGAGAGACACGTATACCGGAGGATGCGCGCATCGCTACATGTGATTTCGAACTTTTGTCTACGTGCGCCGCTTACGTGACTCGCCTCGGCGATAAAGACCTCCGGCGTGTTCGAAATGCCGAGAAACTTTTTGCACCCCCGATACTACCGGGGCGCGTTCTCCTTTTTTTTCTCGCCGAGCGCGGAAAACGTAAGGAAGGCGAGAAACTTGCATAAATCGTTAAAGCGTAGCCGTTCGATTTTTCCGTTTCTTTCCCGCATCGCGCGGGACGCGGCAGCATCCTATTCTTAGTCCTTTTTTTCCCTATCCTTCTATGCATGTATAGGGTGTCTTGGAATCACCCGTATATATTTCTCTAGAACCATATATTTTTCTAGAACTCAAACCTTCTCATTAAGTTAATGTACGCGCCACGACGTCATATTCTCTAAAAACGAAAAGAAACTCGAAATGTCAATAATATTTCAGTTACGAATGTTTACCGACACATTAATTAATTTTATAACACATTCAATTCTCAGTGAATGTGCAGAAATAATAGAGAAAATTTTATTCCGTCTTTAATATATTTTCAGTTTTTAACACTATGTCTAATATACATTTTACTTTTCAATTTATATAATAAATATTAGTCGAAAAATAACGTAGAATAAAATGGAATATAATTAATTGTAGAAGTACTCTTTTAAAACCAATAGCGTAATATCTATGATTCACATTAAAAAAAAAAAAAATGTGCTCAAAAGAGAACTCGGGACAAATAACATGTAAATTAGAAAAATCTATTGACATAATAACGAATTTTGTATTAAATTTTTGGATAATACGAAAAAATAACAGAGAATCTTATTCCATATTTAATATATTTATCAATTTTTTTTTTTTTTTTTTTTTTTTTTTTTTTAATTTAATAAATATTAATTTTGCAATTCTTTGGAATTACAGAAGCACTCTTCTAAAATTACACGATGTAATGTTTCGACTTAACAGAATCTGTCCGCAGAGAAAACGCGCGCGGTCACTTTTGATACACGCTGTATATATATATATATATATATATATCTACCGCCTTTTTTTACTCTCTAGCTCCTTTTTTCGTTCCACCTCAGAATTCCGACGACGGGTACATTCGTCGCGGGAAAAAGGGTTTGCCGAATGTCTCTGTATTTACCAAGCTCTCTGGGCAAATACACGCGGAAGGGAACGATTTAGCGAAGCTGTCTAAATATCTGCAACGAGGTGCATTCTGGCGCTGGTGTATGCCGCGATATCGAGCGCGCCTTATTTAATCGGCGGAGATACTTGCTTGGGTAAATGGTGCCGCGCTACGATTACAAGCACTCGCCCGGCGAGAAAACCAGCCCGCGATTTTATCCAACTTTTAATTCAACTTTAGGTTGTTGATGTGTAAGTGCAGGCGGGTACAATGATCTAAATATATGTGTATGGTATACGTTACATATATATTACTCGTCTGTAGCGCGGGTATAGATAAGATATTAATTTTAAGATCTTTTACAAGTCTCTGATTATTTACCGACAAACGAGACTATTTAAAGGGAGGATAAGCTAATTAGATTGAGCCGTTATCTACATGGCCGATGGCGCCTTTACTCGTGCGTTAAAAAAGAAAACGACAAGTTACATTGCCACTTAGGCGACCGCGACGCGGCCGGGTATAAAGGGTGATATTTCCGAGAGTTAAGCTCGATGGATTAAGCCCGGAGCTGCTCGTGTAGGGTGGGCACGTCGTCTAAATAGAGACAACGGGCCGCATTTTGTGATTCTACGAGCCACTTTAAGGATCTCTTTATTGCGCGACGCAATATCCTATATGTCCATTTTGCCCGTATATGGGCGCGCAACAGAGGTCGATTGAAAACGGTCCTCCATCTCGCAACGCTTTTATTTCCTACCCTACCTACCGTCCTCGTTTAGGCGTGCATCTCGTCGAGCCCGCATTTCGTACAATTACCCCGAGTCCACACCGTTCCATTTGAAAGATTGAAATTTTTCGAAAACTTTCACCCGCAGTCCCTCAGCCTCGCCATCGCGGCCGTCTAGTTCTCTCTGGTTTGTACGAGCGGAAGTGGATCAATAGCGAGCTATTACCGTCGCGGTAGTGAAAAATGTTTTTTTAAGAGCCCCCCGTAATTTATCTGATCGAGACGTATGAGCGGATGATTAGAGAAAGAGAGAGAGAGAGAGAGAGAGAGAGAGAGAGAGAGAAGTGCAACATTCCCCCGCTGCTTCACGTCAAAATCACCGTCTCCCGTTTGACCCGCGATGAACACGTTGCGAAATTAATCTTTTTGGGAAAAAATTAACTCTTTCAATATCAAACTCTCTCGATGTCTGTTGATTGACAAAAAAAACAGAATACATCTTTCTACGCGGCTATGAATATTTCGAGTTTCGAGTTTGTAAATGAAAAATACCGAGAGCGAGATAAAATTATACGAGACGAAAATCTCGCACGCTGCTCATAAGTTTCATGTCGCAACTGCAGGTTCGAAAATATCGATTAATGAAAAGATTTTATCTTAATATTATTCGTCTTTGTATTAATGCGAGGAATAGAAATTTTTCACATTCTTTATACGAGGGCAAGAGATATAGATCTTTTCTATTTTCGTTCTTCGAACGAGCCGCTTCTCTCTATATTGTTTCTAGCTTCAATTGCTATTGTGTATCCAAATACAATATACGATTAAAGCTTTCAAATAAGATAATAAAATTTGCACGTTCAAGGATTAATAGAATCGCTTTAGAACCGCTTTAGTTAGCTCGTACGCGTGTTTACTTTGCTGCGAGAGAGCTGACGTCGTTGTCCCGGATGCAGCGTGCGTTTTAGCAATGAACGAAGGAACGCTGCACGTATATTAGATCAGCATTATAATGCATGGAGCTCGGCATTCTTGAGTATTCCGCGACTGACTTTGATACGACGCTTATCGCGCCGAATATTGATGTCTATACACTACGTACGCGCACGCCGATAACTCACTCGACGAATGTGTAAACTGTCACGCTGACCTTTATTTTTCTCTTCCCCTTTCTTCTCTCTGTTTCGTCGCAGTATCGTCTCCGCCGTTATAGGACCCGATAAATCGATACTCGATAGAAATGTCATATGTAAGTCGATGCCGACTTAAAGGCGAAACAGGACTTTCGTATTTTCTATGGTAAATTCATGATACGAGAATGTCGAGAGAGAGAGGATTCTAGAGAAAAAGAGAAACAGAGGCGTCCGCAAAACGCCCTGCGTTAGAAGAGAAGGGAGAGGCCCCCTTGCATTAAGAATGATAATTTATCTTACGTGTCTTACGTGCGCCCTGATAAAATTTAAATTCTTTCCTGCGTTCTAAACGTTCGGGATGGTTAACTTCTATGCGCTCTGGCGGATGATAAATAGACGACCGCCCGTACCCTCCTCTTCCTCTTCGTCTATGCTTCTGCCCCCCCCTCCCCTCTCTCTCTCTCTCTCTTCATCCTTCACCGCCAATCTTTATGAGAAAAAATCTCGCAATCACTCTTCGCGATTCTTGCGTCCGCGAAATAAATCGTGCATTTGATTCGGCCCAACGTACAATTCGACTCTAATAATTCTTCGACTTTAATAATTCACCCATTTGCTTGTCTCGCGGCTGTCGCTTTAAATTAATTCGTGCACTGGCTTCACGTCGCCGTGTCAAACGTTGCGCAGGAAAAAAATAAGAGCGACGAGGAAAAGTTTAATTTTAAACGGCATTAATGTTACACAAGTCCGATCGAGATATTAATATTCCACGAGTCACAAAGTATATATATGTATATGTATATTCATTGAAATATAACGAAAAAATTGAATGGTTCAAGAAGACTGCCCGGTTCTTGCCCGCAAATACATGCTTATTTCGATAGTTTTAAATAATACAAAACTATTATATAATAGCTGATACGAATAGAGAAATATTTTATTTTTGTCTCTTAACGCGGCGAGAACAAATTTTGCGCGCGATCAAATTTCCTTTAAAAGGACAAAAGAAGGAAAGAAAAAGCAAAAGTTCATCGATTCTCGCAGCGTATACGGTCGACCGAATAATTGTGGCGCAATGACAAAGCGAAGCAGATCGCGGGACAACAACGAACACGGACGGGGGTGGATATAATCGAGCCGGAGTGTAGCATGCACACGGAAACTCGGCCCCGTCAATTATCTCGGGGGGGCCCCGCACATCTGCCATCCCGAATCCGCCGTGTCCGTGACCCTCGAGCGAGCTGGCCATCGCGTCGCCGGGACAGCTGCCTAATTTTGATGGCCGCGCCACGGGAGTGTCGAGGACGCGATACGATGCTCTATATGCGGAAGCTCAATTGGCGGTGCCCGACGACGAATTGTACTCGTAGATCGTATTCGGCGAACTGTCTCGAGAGCAGTAAGTGAGGTAATCGTTTCTAATTCGGCAAATATTTATATCCTTTAAAAGGCTATTATACGATATAATATTCAGACGTTGACGAATTATTCGAATTATTACCGTTAATGTGTATATAATTTGAATAAATTATATAAGAAAATAATATTTTTTTTATTCGGGTTAATTGTTTCGAATTAACGTAATAAATTTTTCTAAGACAAGTTTACGTTATAACGAGTTTATATCGTCTCCTTAAAACGCGCGTCTATCGTCGCTGAAGAATTATTTTCTTGACGCAGACACGCGAAGCGGGTAAAAAATACGAAAAGAGAGAAGAGTGCCTTTGCTTTTCTCTGGGAAATTGGAAACTCTGGCGTTCCATGACAAAGCCAGGTCGCTTGTAACGAAAGTTAAAACGCGTATAAGACTCCGCAGCGTTAAAAATCGGCGAAATTAAATACCGAAATACTCGTACATCGGCGAACGTCAAGTTCTGTTCGAATGAACACGATACTGTAGCGAGAGAAAAAAACGGCACAACACGTGTTGCAACATGGTGACATGCAAATATTGGCCGATGGAACAATTGCGCAAGCCATACTAAAATATTTATCGACGCTTACAATTCGCGATATTCGCGTATTTTAAAAAAAAAAGAGAGAGAGAGAGCTCTTCTCGTCGTTATATTCTGTTACCGATTGGCTTTCCGATCTCTTTAGTCGTTGCAACAAACAAATATATAGTTCGATTTCATACAGCAACTACTTCAAAGTAGTTGTGATCATTGCCGAGATTTAAATGTACAAAATTATTTAAAAAATGAGATTTCGTCGATTTATCACGATATTACGTGATATTTTCAGCTGATCGAAATAGCGTGCGATTATCATGTCAGGATTAAAATACAGATAAAATTGCGCGTATTCTCCGATATCCGCGTACACTGGAAATAAGGATACGATACTTTTCTATCGCGACAAAACTGCAGTCGCGTTTTATCCCGCGGACGTAGATACGCCCGCGTATTTCACGCGATTTGGATCGTCTCTCTTTTTGCGTCCCACCGTTTCCCGCGTCCCTCTTTTGATTTAAAAAAAGAAGCCGCATCTCCGAACACGCATCGCTCGCAATGTCGCTCGCATAAAAAGGAAATGTTCGGGAAAATCGTTTCGCGAATCGCTGCAGTTGCATTCGTCCTGCTAACTGAAAAACGAAAGCAAAAAATTCGCGATTCGTCCATCTCGCGCATATATATTTTTTCACAATCCACAATACTGTTTTCCTGAAAAAATATTGTTATCGAGAGCATAGTTTTCGAAAAACTTTCAATCTATGTTTATGGAAAAAAAAAAGACGGCCGCTTGATCTCTCTCCCTCGCTCTTGCTCTCTTCAGAATCGCGCACTCGTAATTCGGCACCGGAAACACGCGTCATCTTTTTTCCACGTGACAATATACGCATCGATTGTCGATACTCATTTGTCTCTCTTTTGTAATTATTGTTTATAAAAAATCTCGTCGCTCAACGATGCCGAGGTTAACAAAACGAGCGAGCTCTTTTTGTAGAAAATATCTCTCTGCATCCCTCTCGAACGCGCAGGGTATTATATTTGACAAGCACAAGCTAAAAAAAAAAGGGGGGGAGGGATTTTCTATCTTGTCAAAAAATTCGTCATTAAAATTACGCAACGGACAGTTCCGATATTGCATAAAATACACATTATAATCCTCTTACGTTTAATTGTCTTTTTACATAATTTTTTTTTTTTTTTTTTTTTTTTTTTCGATGTCTCGTTGTCACGCGTTGATCATTCATGCGTACGAGATTTTATATCGATGGTACAATGACACAGGAAAATTCCGGCAAAAGTTAACACGAGCGAACGAAAGGGCAGAGACGTACGCCGGATAACCCGAGAGCTTTTCGACGCGAGCGTTTACGAAAACAAACTCCCTATCGCCGACAAAGTTTCGGAGCGAGGAGTTCGTCCCCCGTACGCGCGCGAGGGGTGAATTAATCGCGACGTGAAGAAGGTTGCGCCCGGTTCCTTACACGTGGCGCAATAACACTCGCTCGAACTGTTCGTTATCGGTAAATTAACCGCCTTCTTACATTGGCCTCTCCGCCCATATACCGCGCGCGCGAATCTCAACGAGCTACGCGGCGCAAACTTCTTGAAAATATTCATTTGCTCGAAGAAAAAGCAATCGCGAGATTCTGTCGGCCCGCTCGCCGCCAACTTTCGTAACCAACACAGGAAAATGCATCGAAGAAAGAATATTATATTTCCGCGCGACTTATCAACCCGCACATTTATTCTATATCTTCTTTTCCGCGAATATATCTCATACGTACTTTCCATCTATTGTATTTTTTCGCATCTCTTTCCCATAAAAATGATTGTCAGACATCGAAAGGAGGGGTATTTACGCACTTTGCGTAAAATGCTATATACATACCGTAGCTTGATATTTATTCATAAACACTTGCTCGTGCAAAATACAATTTCCACTATGTGCTTTTAAAATTCCCCTTGATGCACCCGCGTGCTAAGTGAAAAGTAATACCCTGAAGTTTTCTAATTTCCGATTACGCGCTAAGGCGCACAATGACCGTGTCGCGTTCAACTGTTGAAAAGAAGAACGGAACCGGAAAAATGAGAACGAGAACATCGATTGATTAAAATAATTTCGTAATGTAATCTTTCTGTCTGCGGGCAATTTCGAATACTGTAAATATCGCGCACCGATAGTAATATAAAAATTTAAATTGCAAATCGTCATGACATTTCACATCAAGCTCAATTTTTTTCGATAAAAAAAAAAAAAAAAAACAATATATATATAGTAATAAAATGTTTTCACAAAAATTTTCGAAACAGTCGCAAATGTAATTCCCGTTCATGACCGAAAATTCGGACGAGCGAAAAGCGAAACCTCTCGCGTTCTTCTTCTCGTTGTCAACGTCGACGTCGACCTGGTCTTTCGCGGCGGAACTTTATGCAAATCATCGGCGGAAGTATATCAGCATCAACGGCACCCCCCGTCGCGTCCGCGCCGCGTCGTCGTTTTACTTTTGCGTTTCACGCTTTTACGGACTTTTCCCCGAGATGACCCACTTTGCATTCTCCTGTGACGATGGAAAACGCTCCCTCTCTCCCCCAACAATGACGACGACAACGACAACGTCGACGTCGGTGCCGTCAGACTCCCCTCGTATTATTTCATCTTTGTCTTGCTTCTTCCCCTTCCCTTCCCTACCCTTCCCTTTCCCCCGACGTTTCTCGTCCGACGTCGCCCCCTTTTTCGTCTACTTTTGTTAACGTCCTTTGTCCGAACGTCGTTACAACGTAAGAAAAGGGGAAAAAAGCGCGCGCGGGACGGGACGGGACGGGACGGGATGGGACGAATCCGAGGAAAAGGAGGGAACCAGGGACCGCTTGGAAGTTTCGCTTTGCTCGTTAGCGCAGAATAAGATTTCGTCGTCGATGAACAAAGTAGACACGAGTCCAAAGTAATTACGTTTGAGACGCCGCGCCGCGTACTTTACGAGAGGAAATCCGTCTTCGCGTGTGCCATGTCGTCGCCCCCGGGCGACGAGCCGAGGGAGGGGAAGAACCAGGACCATTTAAGGCCCGGGCGGTAATTGCATCGTCCCTGTGAAAACGGTGCGGGAAACAATGCGGAATTCACACATCGCGAAATTGGGTGGCGGCCTCATTATCCCGCGTACACGACGACACGGCAACGGTAACGATTGATGTCGAAAGGGAGAGAGAGAGAGAGAGAGAGAGAGAGAGAGAGAGAGAGAGAGAGAGAGAGAGAGAGAGAGGAAGGAGGATTTGGGGAGGACACGGCCATCGGGAGGATTAATAAATCACTGCTTAACCCTAGCGGAGTAGTAGTTACGGAGGTTAAGCTGACCGGATTTTTTAATTACCAAAGCCGGAAGACCGATGTATTTTAGAGGTCGTGTATCTTCGAGTAATCTATCGTCCTAATAAATTAAGAGAGAAATACGGCGATAAAATTGAAAAAGATACATTAGATATGTACAAATATTTAATATATATTTTTGAATATTCTTTGTTATTCAAATATCTCTTTCACCTAATATTGAAAATCTGTAACATTTTATACGTGTCATTTTGCCCATAAATATCAATATGACGCCATAATAGAATTTATCCCACACAATTATAATTATAAATGTCAATGTATTATGAAAAATATATCAATATTTAATATCGCATGTATATGTATGTTAAAAAGAGATTCATAAATCATTTAGTTTACACAGTAGCATTGAGGAAAAATGCGACGCGATATGATTTCGGATGGAAAAATAATATTGAGCGTTCGTGTACGATAAGGTAATATACGAAATACGGCTAAAATTAGTCGTAATAACAATTATATCACGTATGTATTCGCGCGCGTATCAACCTGGTCGTTAATAAATATAAAAATTAATATCGCGATATATATATTTTAACGTTGCGACGGAAGAATCATAAATCATCGAATGAATCATAATATCACGTTTTTATTCAACAATATACAATACAACATTATATTACATGACGTAGCGGCGAGTATGTTACGTCGGATATGTGTACGTGTACAAGAGTTAATTTTTTAAATTAATATATTTAATATTACACGTCGTAAGATTCATGAATCATTTCATGCGGCTGCAATGCGCAAAAATGTGACACGAGGCAGAAAAATAACACCGGCCACTCGCATGTTTCCGTATACGAGGATGTAGCACGCGAGAGAGTTTGTTTGCGCGATAATTGCCATTACATTATGTCCGTTCGCGCTTCACGTTTATTGTAATCGTGTTGATGGAAAAAATTTCCGATATATCGATAATTATATACGTAATATATCTGTCGCGCGCATTGCCAGAAATGTTATTTATTTTGTTACGCGTTTATGTTGGGACATTAAATTTAATATGAAAGCGTGTCCCGCGCGCGCGCGCGCGCGCGTCTCTACGTATAATGAAACAATGTTGCGGCTTTCGATATCACGGCAGGAATTATTTTAAGCCCGCGCGCGTTTCATAGCGTTTCATTTGACGTAGATTAATATTTTCACCGGAAAAATTTGTCCCGCGCAAATTTAATTTCAGAGACAAGAGTGTACATATTTTATATTAATCGACACAATTTCCTGTTTCAATCAAAACTTGGACGTATATAATATACTATGTATACGTGTACGTGAACAAAAAAAAACGTGAAAAATTGTCAAAACTACAAATGTCAAATATAAATAATACTGTTTTCATAACACACATACTATATAACGCGCCGAGAGAGAGAATTATAATAATTAAATAATATTTTAATAATGGAAAACGCGCGCGCGCGATGGTTTCGTATAATAGCGTCTCGTGTAAAACGAGCGTGAGAGTTTATAAACTTTATTCGCTTCATTCGAGAAATACAACGTATTTATGACGACAAAATATTGTAGTAACGTCGGCTTCGGTGAATATTGAATATTAGCGCGAAATTAATATCGTTGCAGAGCCAGTGCTATAATAGGACGAATGACGATGTCACGAATAAATAGATAGGAGATGACGCGCATACGTAAATAGTGACGATGATACCGACGAGACGATACGATCGAAACGTCCGTAAGATCGTAAATCTCGACGATATCGCGCAGCCTTGGTAACACCGGGCTATTGTGATAGTGATGAAATAATACGAGCGTTAAAGTAACGACAACGCTCCATCGGGTATTAATAATTTGCTTCGCTTTAAATAACTTTACACTTTGCTCCGGTGCTCTCTCACATTCGTGACACCATCGTACGTTCCGTATGGTATATTAAAAAACTCGACATCTATAAATTTCACGAGCGAGATAAGCCCGCCCTTAGACCATCAGGTAGGGAAAGAGAGAGCCTCGCGCGCGTTTTTCTGCATTATTAATAACATCCACTCGATCCACGGCGGAACGGCGAACAATTCGCGGACAGAAATCAGGACGTTCGCTTCGTCTGGAAGAGGGAGAGACCCCGTATAATACGGGGGATCGATCACCAATTTTTTGTTCCAAAGTCGAACCTGATCTTTCAACGCGCGCGCGCGCGCGCGCCACGTCGAACGGCACGGAAGTAAAGAGGAAGCGTGTTCAACCAGCCCTTCAACGTTGAACCGTGAGCGGTGGAGGGAACAGGGGGTCGAGACACCCCCGTCTCGCATTTTTACATGCCCCGGCAGAGCACGCCCGGGATCGTTTTATAACCTTCCACGTCCACCTCACGCTCGCCAACGTCTGTTTTACGCCCGTTTTATGCCCGCACAAGCATCCGCAACATTCCTCGAGCGCGTTTATTTACGAGACACCGGGTACACGGCCGTCCCCGAATCGAGGGTGGGTAAATTGAATATACGATGGGCCGAAAATGTCGTGTGCCTCGCCCACCTGAAATCCAGAACCTCGCGCGTCTCAAAAATTCGGCCCGTCGACCGTAAATTCCGCGCGTCGCGCGCACGCTTATATCGCCGCTTTTCTTAGCGCAAGATTTAACAAGATTTATCTGCATTTATGCACGTTTATACGACGCGAGGGGTACAGTCGAGAGTATCGTCAGTGTGGCGTTGAAACGCATCGCGAATGATCCTTATCTATTGTACGATACAATCCTTTTTTTTATTACGAACTCTGTTTTTCGCGAAACTGCGCGGACTTGAAAAAATTTAACATGTCCTAACGTATCCTTAAGCTATCATATTTTAGGATATTGTATTTTTCCTTAAAAAAAAAAACTAATACATTTAATACATTTATTTATTCCGATAAAATAATGAATTTCAAATCACATTTTTGATCACAGATCGTGAAATTTAAAATATTTTATTTATATTTGTATACTTTCTTATCTTCGTCAAGAATTGAGAGTTAGAATAGACACTCTAGAGAAATATTTTTCGTATGCATCGAATTCGTCGCTGGCATGAACTGTCTAACGCATTCCCGGCGAATATGCCAGCAATCGACACTAGAGATATAGATTACAAAAAAAAAGAGAGAGAGAGAGAGAGAGCAAAATGTATAACACGCGGATATATCGACTTTCCGCAATCTCTACCAACTATTTTTCTACGAAACGTATTTCGAAAGCCGATGAAACGTGACGGACGTGTACGACTACCGGCACGTTGCGATTGCTATTGCAACAGATTTTTATAGCGGCTGTATAGGCGTGTCGCCGGCAATCCGCGCGTCATCATTATCCTCGCGCTGTTTATAATTAAATGCGGTGTGAATATAATTAAACGATTTAAATATTCACGCGCGCAATTACGATTGACGATGAGCCGACGCTGTCGCCTCTAAAGCGCGAAATAATTGAGGCTTGTAAATATTTCAGGAGATCCCATAGTTTAATTATAAAACTCAACGTCGATCTCTCTCGGATTATTAAATATCAATATCGATTTCTAAGCGTGAAATAAAGATAAAGAAAGAAAAGGAAGGTATATATACCACCCATATGTATATGTATGACTCACCGAAACAGCAGACGTTTACCGGCTCTAGGATGCGACGAAGCAGGGATGATCTCCGCTCCTCGACATCTTGAAAGACGAGCGTCTCTCTCGGTATCCTCGTGAGCGCGCATCGACGTCTCCGGCAAATCCGACACTGAAATATTTCAAATAGCGCCGGGTTGTTATTAGCATTATTTATCACCCGAATAGACGCGATACGCCCGGCGCGTATTTATAAATCAAATGTCCGCGCACGGAAGCGCAACACTCTGCGCCAGACGTCGGAGCGGATTTATCGGCGATACCGTCCTGAATTCGATTGTTTCCCATTGTCTCGTCTCGTCTCGTCTCGTCTCGTCTCGTCTCGTCCCGCGCACATATTATTTGCTACAGACGAGCGTAAAATATTCAAATTATTTCGCCGTCGATTATTCGATCGGGCTTAAGCTCCATTGCCCCTCCTCCACCCCTCTTCACCTCCGATTTCACCATCGAAATTCGAATAATTTCCGACAATGCGGTGAAGCCCTAGTCCGAGAATCTTGAAAAGCAGTCCGGATTTTCTTAATGCGACCGATAGCGCAAACGCAACTCCGATATACGAGCTGATTCCTGGCTCTGTTTCGCGTCTTTTACTTATTTAACAAGACAACGACGAGAACGAAAGTCGTATGAGGAATATAAGAGAATAAGAGAGAGAGAGAGAGAAAGCAAAAGGGAAATATATATATATAGGAGAAGAAATATTAGCGTCATCTTGGCACGAATAAATTCGTCTCCAAACTCTCCGTAGACTGCATATCGAGAGATACTAGAGCGCGACAGAAATCTTAATAAATGTCATTAACGTCGTAACGTTTAATTCCGATTAATGCGCGTTCCTCTCTTCCCTCTCTTTCCCTTCTCGCCCATTTACGTTTAATTCGAAATAGCAATATTTTCAATTATGCCGAATTACGAGCGCGTCGACGCATCCTGCTTCGCTCGCCCTGCGGCTCGTGCAATTTTGACAGAAGCGGAAACGGATTATCGCCAACGACGAACTTTTGCGCGGCCAACGCGTATGACACGGGGTATTTCGATTCGCCGAGGGCACGGGAGGTACGAAGGACGGAATCGAATAACGCGCGTGTTACGTAAAGCCGCGTACACGCGTCGAATTTCACGCGCCAACTCGCCCGCTGTGTGTTTGCGCGGCGAATCAGTTTCCTGAAAACATTTCGCTATATCGCTTCGACAAACTTTACGCACGTCGACGGATTAACGCGCCGAATCACGAGTCAATCGCCGGCGTTATAACCGTAACGACGGTACCGTCTCGTTTTCTAGAAAACGACAAATTAGTTCTGGCGCAAATTTGCCAGGAATAATAATCATGAACAATAGCGAGAATGATAATCACAACCCTGTGAATCGTGAAGTGAATAAACTTTGCGACGAGATTCCGTATATTAATGCATCGTTATATCTGATATATTTTGTGTATTCAATGTTTACTATAAATAAATTTCTTGGATTTATTGCAAATTTTATGAATCGTCTAAAGTAAGTCTTGTAACACGATGTACGAAATAGATAATTCCAAAAGAAAAAAAATAATTAAATATATATATATACAATATTAATAGAAAATTCCAAGAGATATGATGATTAAAAAATTGAAAATAATTTCTATTATATGGATAAGTTTAAATAGCGATTTTTGAAAGTGAGAGAATTATGAACGTTGACGGGACGCGTTGCAAGTATCGTAGTAATTGATTGACATAGTTCAAGGCTTCGGTAGACCGCTATTGCGCTTGTTGATGCAAAAGTCGCGGTACGTATACCACGCGTCATAGTATCCTCGCGAGCGAGGGTTAACATGCTGGAAAATGTTAGACAAGCGCAGCGTGGTTAGACCGCGCAATGTGTTACGACGATCTGTCTTCCGCGATCCATCGGAACAGGCCCGCGATGCCGAATCTGTATCCCGTTTAACCGACGCAACAACATTACTTTCGTCGCATCGCGGCGAGATAATGTACGACGGCTATGTTACACGCAACGTAGTTGTATTATAACCTACGGCGAATTTTGCAATCGGTTTGTATCGAAAGTAAATGAAATAGCACGATACTCTCTCTCTCTGTCCCATCGCCGTTTATAACGCCGAATGCGATCGTCTGACGCCGCGATTTATTTGCTCGATAGGCGAAGAAGATCGGGCGAGAGTTCGATGTCGACCGCCGACCGTGAGTGAGTGATATCGCCGCATTTAACTTTAAATGCGGAATGTGGATGCGGGCTAATGAATTTAATCCCTTCCGGCCCTGCGAATCCTCCGATTTGCACGCGGTTATATCTCGCGTACACCCGATTTAGCCGGGTACAAAAATGATCGTAAATACACGCGTGCAATGTTATCTCTCCTCCCGTTATTACATTGATCTATGTTGATGCACGCAAATGCGACCTTTCCATTTGTCTCATTATTATACATCTCCACGAATTATTTCTTTACGTATCTTTTTATTATCCTAAATTATTACCGGGCACGTAGTCTCTCGCGGGCCTATTTGCCCAGCCGAGTCCAGTATCGAATAGAAATCGATTCGACCCATCCGCTTTAACAAAGTTTCACCGATGCGATTTACGCGGTTTTCAAAACGAACGGGCCCCGTTTATGACACGCGTAACGATCGATTTCCTCGATTCGCCAGAACAAAAGGTCGAAATTCGGCAGTCGACGATAGAATGATGATTTGGACGAAGGGAGAAATGTATTTACAACGAATCAAGCATCCTATTTATTACGCAACTCAACCGACAATGGTGCCGAAATAAAGCGCCGTTCGTCCGTACGGAATGGAGGACGCTGCACGCTTGCTCACATATTTCTGTTTTGCGTAGTAATCCTAATGTCTTTTATCGTAATGAAGGTTACGCGCCACGCCGAGATAGAAAGCGATGTTTAAGCATATATTGCGGAAACTCGCGAGGACTCGATTCTCTTTCTCACTCTCTGCCTTTCCTCTCTTCCTTCTGTCTCAAAAACAACAAAATTCTCATCGACGATAAAATATTGCTATCGTGCACTCATGTTAAAAGTCGTAATAGATAAATCTATAAATTCACGGATCTATAAATTTTGCTTGATTTACATATAAATCGTTATATATATGCAGATCTATACCCACCGTAAATTATCGCGTCCACACAAACTTCATTCGTTAATAGTTTGACTAACTACGCGTTTGACTAGCCACAGATTGCTTTATGAATATATCGATGAAATTACGGATCTTATATTTAGGCACATACACATGCGAAAATTGAATTCTAATGACGATACACGATCTTCAGAAATAATTAAAAATCGTTGAAATAAATTATAATATGACATTTGACACAACGTCGTTTATATTGAGAAATATATTCGTCCAAGTGATACTTAAACTGCATTTAATTTGCGAGACGAAAAATATCCATTTCTCGTTTCTGCAAAACTACCTTTATCAAAGCGTTGCTTGAAACGGATTATCGATTGCTTTAATTAATTAGAATGTATCGGAACGTGCAACTTCCATCTGCGCGAAAAGTTGTTGCCCGCTGCAGCGATATTTAACTTGAACTTGCATGCTACTATACATTCGACCGACACTCGTCGGGCATTGTTCGAATTTCTGCGAGTACAAAAACTTGTAACGCGAGTAACTTCTCGCGCAAGTCCCGGCGCTAGTTATTCTTCTGCGCTTTATCAAAAGTAAAATTGAAAAGTTGTGAGGGAGGGAGGGAGAAAGAAATAAAAGCGCCCGGCTGTACTTGATAAGAATCTGAAACAATTTTCGTGTGACGTGCGTCACGATGGAAAGAGCAATAACAATGACGTAGAAATTCTTCAAGTAGCGTGTAATACCATGTATGTAATACCGCTCGTTACGACATTTCTGAAATAACTTGTGTCACACAACTGTTTTATAAGCCGGAAACTTTTATACAATTTATATCGTTAGAATTAGAAAAAAAGTATATTTCGAATCATTGTAAGAAATATAATTTCCGATATTTTGATTAAATCTTTGGATAATTTTAACGTAATATCATATGATTTGATCCGAATATGTTTTAATATAACTAAATATTTTATTCTATTAATATATCGGAATGACGCTAACGACGTTATGCGTATTTCACAATTTCATCGATTCGTCTATTAACGTTGTTTAAAAGCGTAGCAATTGAAATGCCGATTAAAATGATCAACGACGAATTCGAAGGGTTGCCACGTACGTACGGTATGTATTAAGATGCACGGCAAAAAAGAAGCGCACCCTCGATATCTCACATCCCGGCGACATTATAAACGCCGTAAACGCGTGTCGACGAAACGAAGAGTAGATAAATTGGGAAGAAAGATTTCTCGTCGCGCGACCAAGGGATAGAAAATCGACCGCTGTCTTAAATATTTTTATCCTCGTAAAACGCGATACGCCACCGCAGCGTGATCGATAGCTTTAGCCGAAAACGACGAGGAGAAGAGGACTATACATCTTACTCCGTAACGACGTATCCGATACTTTGCCCGCTCGTCGGATTAAAAAGCTCCGCGATGCACTTGGCGCATATTTCAATCGGGGCGCAACAACGTCAAAACTTGGCGTAAGCTGGGAGCAAGCGAGCTCCGATGCCTTTTTTCTTTAAGCCCTTCGCGAGCCTTCAGCGACGTCGGAAAGCGAGATCTCCGTGATAGAAGCGGGATAATGCTCTTTAAAAAAAAATAAATAAATAAAAAAAAAATACTTGGGGATAAGCCGCACAAATTATCGGCCGACACGGCGGCTATTCATCACGCGGAGTTTATGAGTTTTTAATTAGTGTAATTTCCGTACGTTGATTCATTAGGCGAAATATGATAGATCTTTTCGCGTAATTGGTTTCCAAAAATTATCTAATAAAAATTTAAAATGTTCGCTAAAGTCGGAAAATTACGGAAAACAGGTCATACACGTTATACAATTTCCCCATTGTTTACGTATTTTTGAGTCAAACGGCCAATAATCTAAACAGTGCCGTCCTTCTCCCGCTAGATTGCAGGTATCCGCCGATACACGATGAGTTTTTCGAAAGCGCAGCTGGTGTACCGAAAACGGCTAAAGCGCGAATACGTGATCGGCGTAGCCGCAATCCGTACGACCTGTTCGGAAAACGAGAGGGACGATTGCGTCGTGAATTTTAAACGACGTAAGCGCACCGTTAACGTAATTGCTTTATCGCGACGGTAATTCAGCTACGTTAATACGTTTACGTCGCTATCGCGAGGGAAAAGTGCCGGGACGTACGTCGCGACGTTATCCATCGCAAAGCGGATTGGATCTAAGAAAAATATAGCGGTATCCGGAAAAAACTCACACATATATACACACGCGCGCGTGGTATATCTTCGAATCGCGCGAGGGAGAGAGAGAGAGAGAGAGAGAGAGAGAGAGAGAGAGAGAGAAAGAGAGATATCGAATTCACAGAACGGCTCTCCAGAGAGAAGAGCGCGGAAAACGCGAGGATACATGCAGTACACACAGGGTGTCTCAGAACGATCACAATTTTGACAACGGATTTTTTCGCGAATTCCAGGAGAAAATTTTTTCTCGAAAAAAAAAAACAAGATAAGTTTTGGAAAAAAGCCATTGGTATACATATTGTTAGCTTTTTCTATATTCAACGTTAGACATAAGTGAAACGCGCGACGTTGAATTTTTGTCTACGGGACGAGGAAAAACGTTCAAATATCGACGCGCTCCGTATGGGATGGGGGGATGAAACGTCGATTTAGCGTGACGGTATAAAAAATCGCTCTGTAGCCTGTCATCGTGCTGTGACGTGCTTCGATCTGGCCGAGTATCCTCGATTTCAGGGAGAGAGATTTATTATGTCCCGTTATATATATATACAATACATTACGCGCGGGGTCGCGAGAGGAAAGAGTGAGGGAAAGGGGCACGAATAAATGCATACGCTCGCTCGCTCGCTCGTCAAGATGGATACACACGCGGCTGTACATGGAAATAATTAATAATGCATTCGATGGTGCGCAGAGAGAGAGAGAGAGAGAGAGAGAGAGAGAGAGAGAGAGAGAGAGAGAGAGAGAGAGAGAGAGAGAGAGAGAGAGAGAGAGAGAGAGAGAGAGAGAGCGGCAGTGCCGGCGTTACACAAGTAACGTCGCATGCCACTCTCTCAGAGAGAGCAAAACGATTACAGGTCGTTCCGTTTTTCAATGACGATCAAATCGGCCGTACATGCGATATTATAATACTTCTTGCTTCCAACATGCGACGTCGTCGTCCATTACCCGCCGTCGCCGCGTACAGCGTCTCGGATTTGTTATTAATTATTCGCTTAATCACGCCCTAATTTGCTCGCGTCCGAGCGGCTACCCCGTCGCACGGGACACAGGCGGAATAATTGCAATTTATTGATGAGGGACCATAGTGGACCATAAGTTCGCGGACGCGAAGAGAACCAATCCGGCATAAATACGGTTTCAAGTGTCGAACAACACCTTGTGCGTTATTCATTACGCATTTCCTCGCGCACTCGTCGAAGATTCCAATCTACAGATTGAATTGACACAGTTAATTTATAAGTGATAATAACCATTTCCATTAGCATCGAATAATTTGGTTTTCGTAGATATAATATATTTGTCGCGGTGAGAACCGAACGCAAAAACAGATTAAAATTCGTACGATATTGAAATAAATTGGGTTAATCTGGGTTACCTCGCGTTTGAATATATAAAGTCGTTGCGGATCTCGACAGCGGCATTTCTGAAATCGATAATGTAAATTACAAGACGCCTGTCACGATACAGGTTTAAACGACGACGCAAACACGGGAAGTGACGGGAAGCGAAAAATAACCGCGCGTAAACCCTCGTCGACGAAGAATCGAGGAAATATCGGAATCGCATCGCGGGCCGTGAATGAACGCGGACGGAAAAGAGGAGATCGAGGATCGAGGAGGTGTGCCGGTAGGATTCAAGTTGGAGAGAGGTGCGATTGAAATTAAACCTCGATAAATCGCGCGAAGGAGGACGACGAACGGCGGCGGGTTATCCGCCGCCGCCGCCGCCGCCGCGACGCGGTCGCTCCGGAAACGAAAGGAGAGGAGGAGAGACGTTAAGGGAAAGATACGATCGTATAGAGGGATCACGGCACGCAGAAGGGTGAATAAAAAAAAAAGCACCCCGAATCCCCGAAGCGGAACATCGCGATTTCCCTCCCTCGCCCCGCATAGGAGCCGTCAAACTTCGCCAAAGTCGACTACAGGACTATTTACCCTCTCGCCTCTCTTCTCCGTTTTACGAAGAACAGACGGGGCTCGGAATTTTTCTCCCAATCTTTATCACCTCTCCTCCTTTTCCTCCGACGAGACCGATGATACGATCGTCGACGGAAATTGTTCCGACAAGTGCGTCCTGGATACCCGGATATCGGAAAGAGAGGGGGAGAAAGTTCAAATCGACGCCCAAAAGTATCTCCTGTCGTTTTGACGGAGAAACGCCGGACGTCCCTTCGAAACAATGAACGATCGTTCGATTCTACGCAACTGCTACATAAGTATGCAAAGTGTAACTTTAATCCCGCGCCGTGTATCGTTTCATTCGCATCCGCTCGCTCTCTCGATTACCGGGGCGCATAACCCCCGCCAAGTCCTCTAATAGGATCACTCGCGCACATCGGCTTTTCGATCGGTGCTCCGATTTCGCACAGATGAACGTAGCGGTGTATTTCCGCGAGCGAGTGGGTCGATTGTAACGTCTACCTCGCGCGGATGGTTGATGGATGTGGGCGGCGATACGGAGGCAAGACGCGTGTCTGTCGCTCAATGCCAAGTTGTTTCCAAGTACGCCAAGTGGAATTTCGGTCTCGGGACACACCACTGACACGTCATCGTAGCTTCACCGCAGACAAAGGGGGAGAGAGAGAGAGAGAGAGAGAGAGAGAAGTCGAATTACTTCTGTTATCATTGTCAAGCTTGGAATTGTCGCAGCGCCCGTAGCGTAACGAAATTATTTAAGCGGTGTACCGTGAAGAAATTTAGCCGCGCGACCAAGGAAATATGAATCATTTACAGTTTACGGTGACGTAAAGACTTTGAGAATCTGATTGAGGCCAGCTACTTCGCGTCCATTCTACGCCCGATTAATCGTACGCATAAAGAAACTCTCTTTTTTTTTTTTTTTTTTTGTTTATTTGTTTGTTTGTTATTCGAGAGATGATTCTAGAAACGTAGATGTCGCGAATTGAAAAAAAGAGAAAATGTTTTGCGTGATTTTGCACACAATTTTTATTCTTTCCGAAAACGCGGAGACATCTCATTATCCTATTAATCTGTAATTAAATCACGCTTTACAAGATTACAGTTATTTCTTCGAACTTTGTAAATTTTAGAAAATATCTGTTCGTAATTCCGACGTTCTAATGTAATTTCGTCCTGAATGCGCAATGTTACAGGACAATGCATTTCGGATGGTCGCTACACGTTACATTGAATACGTAAAGGGATATTATCCGGTCATCCGTCCAGTCTATCCAACAATCCGGCTTTTAATCATTTATTCACGCGACTTGAAAACTATTATATTACATCTTGAAAGAGGCGAATTCTATCTCATATACGTCACATTTACGGCTATAATCAGAAAGAAATCAACCATCGTCGAATTACCCGCGAGATTCTATTATCACCGGATGAGAGTAGAGCGTCGAGCATCGCGCTAATTCACTTACATGCCTCGTAACTCATTATTACGGCTGTAAATCTACCGTTAAAATTGTGCTCGCGAGAAGATGAAACATGAATATTTAAGGCTCTTTGCCCGGATTAAGAGATCCGGGTATTCCTTGAATAACGAAGCCCGCCCGCCCTTTCCGTCTGGCGCTTCCTCCGCCGTTCTGTCTTACCGTCCCTGCTCCACCACTCGCGATTCGTGTCAATGCACCGGGGAGTCGTAAACGTCGCAAAAAGAAACGTCACGGTGTAGAGCCTCGCGATCCGCGGAATTACACCGGTTTTCGCACGGGTAAGCAGGGCCGAAGGAAATATTAGCCGCTGGTGCGAGCGAGACGGGCGGATATCGATTTTCGGTCGCGCTAATAAATAAGCGCATGCGTCCCGCGCGACGCTTATACCGGGTGTCCCGGCCTCGCGTTTCGGTGCTTCGCTCGCGGCATGCATTCTCTCCGCAACGACCATCTCGAGAAAGTTATCACTCTCTACACGCGATTTGCACGATTTCTCTTGTTCCTCTTTTCTTTTACTATTTTATTATTTCTAACGATAGCGCTATCTCTCTTTGCACCGAACGCGCGAGCACGTGTATTTTTCAGCCTCGATACGCGAAAGGAAGAAGGAGAGGAAGACCTGTATCGCGAAATTATTCAATAATCGCGCGGCTGAAATGCTTCGTGCAGAGAGAAAAAGCGCGAGGAAGCGAGGTACGACGAGCGAGTTTTATCCCGGGTGAGAAAAAGAGAGAGAGAGAGAGAGAGCGGGAAGGAAAAAGAGGACTTGGCACGAAAATTACGTAAACCCCAACGTCGGTTCCTTGAAAGATCCCGATTTGCCGGCGGGTAAACGATAAACAATCGCGCTGTATTTTCAAAGACCGATGAAATATTCAGAGACTTTCCTCGAATAAATAAAGATTGACCACCAGATTGCATTAGCCTAGTAGTTAATTCCTTCTTCGAATAGGGATCCTCGCGCGTTATCCTGCCTTCCCTACGCGTCCTCGAGGGACCTTCTCGGTGTCGTAAAGGACCGAGAAGAGAGCAGATAAGCTTTCTCGCGGCCGAGCGAGAAAAGGGAGGGAACCTATCTACGTGCGGAAAAACGACGACGTGAAAAAAAAAAAAAATGCGTCATGGTCGTCGTCGTCGTCGTCGTCGTCGTCGTCGTCGTCGACGTCGATGACGCTCGGGGATCGTTAATAAATAACGAAGGCGGCGTTTCTGGGTCATATATATATGCACGTATAGTTTCTCGCGGTCGCGGACACGTATAATGCGTATCGTACACACACAATTATAACGGAATCGCGATTTCGCGCTACTGCTCTCTAACTCTCGCCGCCGCTGCTGCCTTCGGGGGATGAAATCTATCCCGACGCGTGCAACTAGTACCCCAATTACTCGACGAGGGTCGTTAGTCGCGAACCCCTCTTTCACCCTCGCCCGCATCTCCTTCCCCGTCCGCATCCCACCATCGCACGGTTTTGTCGGTGAATACTTAAAACCACCACTCCGTTGCTGTATGATACGCATAAAGTGGCATATGTAAGGGATTGCGCGGCATGATTTAACGAGCACTCATTATTTGTTCTCGTTCCGGGGAGCGGAATCAATGACGTACGACGTACGAGAAGCCACGAAAGAGATCAATGCCTGTTTATTTCGAGAGAGAGAGAAAAAAAGAGAGGTTTTTAATCTTTTCACTCTTATAACTAGAATCCTCGATTATTAAATCTCTTCGCAGAAACATTTGTGCGCATTCTCATGAACATTTAAATGTAAAGTCATTTTCATTTTCTCCTTTGATAAACCATAATTCTCAACGTCTCTTCTCGTATCTATTACATTATTGTACATTAATATTGTTGTATTTGATTTAATAAATAAACCTTTTTCTCCTTCTTTCTTCCCGTAAATATACCCTATTCGATTCAATTATACATAATTGGTAAAAATTCCGTCTCTATCTCACAGTTCCGAAGTCTCCTTTCGCCAAAATACCTTGCAAAAATATGCCCACACATACGCGCAAGAATAGCAGCAATTTAAATTGTTCCGGACTAAGTGTTAATCGCGATAAGCGTTTAAAGCCGCGGCTTATACACGCGTTGCTTCAAACGTATGGACAATTTCCCGACGACGATATCCACGACACGAGACAAGTTCACCGATCTCGCAAATCCTTTCTCCGAAGGAAAGTACTTTGATTTTTTTTTCTTTTTTTTTCAAGCAAAGGGAGACTCGACACGGTCTCTCTCTCTCTCTCTCTCTCTTTCTTTCTTTCAAATATCGATCGGCCACCGTTCGAGATTTCAGGGACGCTTCCACTCTCCTTGCTGGTAAAATTAAGCTCGCACACATTACCTCCTGTATCTCGACGAAATCTTGCGAACTGTCGTGCCCGCGCGATAGCAAAAGGATGCGCCGCCGTCGAGGGAGTCTTTTAAGGACACGTACGATTACAAATGCGAGATAAAGGTGGAAGGAGAGTCGGTGGGCGCGTTCGCGCTGTTTCCTTCGTTCAGATTTGATCGATAAACCGATTATATTATTAAACCGATAATATAATATATTTTAGACAACGGAACGTGTCGCGTCCGATACAGCAGTTCTCAAACATTGCGGCGCCCGCTATCGGCATTGAGTGCTTCAATGCATAAATTTAATCGTTCTCCATTTTCGCGTCATAGATAGAATCGATAACATTATTAAAATTAGTGTTACACAGTAGTGTGCATGTTCTCGCGTAATACGGATATATAATTGAAATCGTAATTAAATTATTTTATGCAAATCCTTTTTATTAATCTCGCGATGAAATTTCTCGTACGAAAAAATTGTACACTCATTCATTCATCAAAATTAAATATTAAAATTAATTAACCTCGCGAAGATTATCAATTACTTGACTCGATATCGTCGGCATTAATGAATTATCAGTATCGATAAACGAAAGGGGACAATGTCTACGTATTATAAATACTTTGCGAGAACCGTACTTTACCATGCATTAAAAAAAAAAAAAAAAAAGCCACTATTAGCGCGAATACACGAAATAATAAATACAGATTGTACATGAGAAGCAGCCTCGTATGTAGGAATTAAAGTCAAACATAAATACAGAATTGCATGATATTTATTCTGCCCATTTCCGACCGTGACGTTTATCATTTTTAGCATGTACGTCCGTCGGACATTTATGTGATCCCATTTATGATATCCCATCAACGGATTAAGATCTTTATCCGTGTATTTATATTTTCCCTGATGCGCGGACTTATCCTGTTTTCCACCTACCCCTTTTCTCCCCCCCTTCCGTCCTTCCGAGAACGCAATTCAATTTCTCGAACGCGCTTAACAATCTAACTTTCCCAAGTACCAGCTAACGTAATGCTACGTGATGTAATGGAGTAATGGTCGATGGCAGATTATTATCAAATCGTCGCCCAGGGCACTATCAAAATTGTCTTCTCAAGATGTCCTATCTCTTCGACGGGAGAACACGCGCCTAGGATATTATATGCTAAAGAAGCTTATCGGGACAGTTTCACGGTCGAGGTGATACACGCCGATAGCGCGCCGGGGAGCGGCATTGTTTGACATTCGCATCGTTCGCGAAATATTTTCCCTTTATCTTTCTGCCGGAGATCCTACGTCTCGCGCAATTTCACGCATCGCGAGGAAATTCGCCGGGAAATGTCGCGCATTTCGCGCAATTATGGCTTTTTAAGATATTAACAACTTTTCTGTCACTCACGCGAAAAAAAAAAACAAAGGGCAGAATTCGAACCGACATTATTTCATAATTTTTCGCCGGCCGTATGTGTCAGTCATATTCGCTTTATGCGAGATTAGCTTAGCGTTGTAAAATACATTCTCACCAAAAATACCATCGCTCGCAGAAATACCGTAAAAGTTTCGCTAGAGAAACGTCTATCTACCAATATCTGTCGGATTTTTTTCTTTTAATATACACATTTTTTTTTTTTTTTTTTTTCCCCTAATACACGTCATACGGAACCGACGACGTCAATCGATTGATTTTTATCGATTTAACTAATTTAGTCTCGAATACGAGGGGGCTCGATTATATCGATCCCCGAGAGGCTCAAAAAAATTTGCATTAATTCCCCGATTGATTGACGTGGATCAACTAGCTCAACCGGCGGAGCGCATTATTGCAGACGCTCGAAGCGACGACGACGACGACGACGACGACGACAACGAGCGCGTCGAAGCCCCCGCTTTTAACGGCAAATCTCCCCGAACGGAACTTCCTAAACTAATCTCGACATCGAAGATCGATAATAATGATCTCTCCCAGGACGCACAAATCTTGGTCGCTGTCCAAGTTGCGTTAGCCTCGCGGGCCCGTAGAAACTTCGCGCCCGTGTAACCGCTCCGCGTGTGCAATTTAATACAGGACTTAAGGGATTAAAGTATAGATTAAAGTACGCGGCAGACATTTAACGCGAATAATTTTCTTTCGTTGCGCGCGCGGAAGATTTCAGTGCGCTTCTCTCTCTCTCTCTCTCTCTCTCTCTCTTTCTCTTGTTCGCCGCTCAAGATACACCGACGACGGTTGACAAAGAATAACATCGCGGTGTAAAATCTCGTCTTCCGACAAAGCCGGGAAATTCGCGGACCATCACGCAGCAATTTCTTGCGAATTAAGAACTTTTCCCCGATGTATGTACAAGCGATATAAGCGTAACGAAAAGGATCAAATATTCGGAACGATAAAAACCTTCTCAAAGTTGTCGCGTGCAAAATTTAAACCGATATTTTTCTTGATTCGTCGATTATTAATTACTTATATTTTACATAGCTTTATAACGCTTGTGTGACTCGTAAAGATTTTTCATTGTTTTTGACGTAAATTTATATGTGCGCAAATGCGGACGGAGAAAGAGGTGAGGAAAATATGCAAAAGTCCAATTATGTGATATATATATATATCTTTCTCTATTACCGGCTCTTTAAACGCAAGACCGGCCGATTCCATAAATTCGGCCACTTTCGCAATTTCCACCCAACGATTTAGCCGTTTACTCGCGTAACGGGTATCGCTGTAAAAGCGTAACAGCGGAAAATCCGCAACGATCGCGTAAGCGATTTCTTCCGTTATTACTTCATTATCATTTTTGCAACAAGTGGCGCCGTGCACCATCGGCCTCTAGCTGGTAGTTGCCTTACACACGTGAAACTACCGTGTGTTCCGCCAATTGTGTCACGACCGAGAAAGCGAGCAAAGAAGAGAGAGAGAGAGAGAGAAAAGGAGCGAGCGAGTGAAAGAGACCGCGGCGCGGAAACTCTATTGGAAACAATAATCGTACCGATTTCAACGGTTACCGCGCTCTCCGCTCCTTACTGGTATTGCTGCTGATGTTGTTGCAGTTGCTATGTATTTCTCCAATTTCGTCAACAGCAAAACGCCGACTAGATCCTCACAATTACTATCGCCCATTCTATCCTTCCTCTTCTTCATGCTTCCCTCTCTCTCTCTCTCTCTCTTCCAGATTTCTCGAAAACTTCTGAAAGTTAGGACACTTTCAGAAATTTAAGAATCCCAATGGCGCGCAAGAGACGAAGAACGAATAGGGAACGTTAGAGAAAAAGATAGAAGAAGAGAAGGCGAATGGCGTAGTGCCGATCGTGTAACGTGCTACGAAATCCCTCGTTATCGTAATTTCGTTCTCGAGTATCGGAGGAGACGACCCGGGAGTCGTGACACTCCTCCAAAAGTTGACTCGTTCTCTCAAAGATCCTTAGACTGGAGATTGGATTGGGGATCGTATAAACAGTAAAGGCAACGGTCGTTGAGCAACTTCCTTTACGTCGTGGCCCGAGCCACGAACGGCAGCTTCATGCGACCGAGGCTTTATTTTCGGGGTAACTTCGACATGCGCGTATCCCGCCGAGAAAAATATCTCTCGAGAAACATAAAGCCGATCGTACCGATCGACTCGATCGTCGTCGTGGCATGTAAATCGTGCTTGCGTATCGCAGCGGATAATACGCGAGTTTTCACAAGGACCGATCTAGCGACCGATTATCTTTTATATTTTCTTGCTAAATCGATTGAACACAAAGACAAAGATGATTATGTGAAATATAATCTAAAAATATATTATTCAACGTACTCTGAGATTTAGTCTTTAACTACAATCTCTAATGTGAGTTTTATCATCGACCGATGATTCTTTAATTAATTTGCTAAATCGATGCTAAACGAGAGTTCGAGCTTCGTGTGCGCTTTTTATCGCGCGTTCGATTCGTTTCAAGGATTAGATACGTGTATGGGAGATGTTGAAGGAGATGAGCAGCCTCCTCGTTTGACGATGAGTCAGTCGATTGCGAATTGAGTACTGCTTCTCTGATTTCCGCTACTACACGGTCTCGCATGCTCCCTCCGTTTCAAGAGAGCTAATATATTTCGAATAAGAGTATCGTCCTTCCTCGAAAGTAGCACAGATATTTTTTCGCAAAAAGAAGCTCTCCAAGATTAATTGTGTCTCTCGATAAATAATTAAGCGGATCGCACGCTTGTAAGAATTATTATTATAGTTCGACCTTTCTAACTAAACGCGCACACGGTCCGATCGATAACTTCATTAGCAAACGGTAATTATATAGCATGTTATATAATTAATCTATATAATCTACATAATACATTAGGAGCGCGCATATCTTTGAAAGTAGAACAACCGATGTCACTTTGCTGAGGCAGAGAAATGCTCGCGATTATTATAATATTGTATATTCTGACAAATATATAACTGGATAAAATATTAAAATAATTATTTTATCCGTTCTATCGCCAAATACTTTTCATTTTACGCGTACAAGATAATTATAACAGCGGTATAAAAATGTCAGAGGACACGCTAGATGATTTATATAGATACAGTTTCTCATAAAAATATCTCTCCGGATCGCGTCAATTCTCAAAGGGTACGACGACGAAGACACGATACGATCGACGAGACAAAATGAAATGAATTTTACAGCGCGATGTTCTAGACGGTTTCATAATAACAGATATCCGTAATTTTCGATAGAGAGAGAGAGAGAGAGAGAGAGAGAGAGAGAATTTGCTCGAGCAAGATTGCGCGAAGAAATGTATTTTATAATTTTTTAGCTTCTCAAATTTATAATTGAATTAAAAATATGATGGTAAATTTCCAAGAACTTTTAATGAGAGATCATCTTTATACTCGCCGAGAAATCCGGAGAGGAAGCGACCGGCTACTTGAATCTACAGCGACGCTGTGATGGCAATTGTTTCGTTAACACGGCTATAATGCAGAAAGTTACAGGATAGTTACCGCGAGCGAGAAGAGAAGAGAGGAGGAAGGAGGGCTCATCTCGCGATATCACGAAGAGTGCGGAAAATTTCGACGGGCGTTATCATCGCCACGCGATAATAATTGGCCGCCGCCGCCGCCGCCGCCGCCGCCGCCGGAGATGAGGCGACGTAAATAATTCTCGGGTATCGCGAATGCGCAGAGGCCCCCAAAGGAAATGGAAATGAGGCGTGTCTCTCGTTCTCGTGCTACTTTAACTCATTATTTCGCTCGCTGTTGAGAAAAGGACCTAATGGAGGTTCACCCGACGGAAAGTAACAGCGGTGGCGCAATAATACCAAACGTACAGCCGTTTCATCCATTAGCCGTTGTAGCTAAGGGTGAATTTTGGCCTGTGAGAACTTAAGAATTCCAATATTTCCGGGATTCCCCCCTGCGTTAACGATCGCGTAAGATATGAACGAAAATTTACTTTATTCTCTAATTAAAAGTATCTATTATAATTAAAGGAGTAATATATATTCTCTATAATACTTTTATAAAATTTATTCCGACAAGGAATAAATAGCTCTCTTTTAATTGTTTCTTATATCAAAGTATCGTTATATTTCTTATATCGGATAGACGCGAACAAATAAATGCCAATTGATTTCTAAACATTGTTCATTGGTCATTTAATGGATCGGACACCCCACAGCTGTGCTATGGGAAAATGAAGGAGTGGATTATCTAATCACATATTTCGTGAAATTTTACAAAGAAATGCTTTTTATTCTAAGAGCATTTCCTCTCAATTCACCTTTTCTTTTTTTTTAGCCAGGCTTTTAGACGCGCTTTCTTCGCATATCGCTAATATCCGCTAAAATATCGCGTCACAAATTATTTAACTTCGTATTTGTCGATGTTAAGGATTTACACTTCCCGCTCATCTCGATATCTCTCGTTATATGTGCACTTTTCCTCGTAGCAGTAATTGTCGGAAATTGAAATATTATAACGTTGTGCAAATATGTTAAATCATATCTTAGCTATATGTGGAAAATATGGTTCAAATTTTTTAGTTCAAATTTAATGTTCCATTCAGATACGATGATCTTATTTCTGATTAGTTTTTATTTTCGAAAGCTATGGTATATGATATCGCACGAATATTGTTTAAATTAAAATATCTTAACGGAAAAAGAATATTAGAAGTTAATCCCGTATGTTGAATAAAAATTTCCCAATACAACAGCTGTAAATTATGCTTGTAAAAAAAAAAAAAACCATTACTCTCTTTCCTCCGTTCTATCATTGCTAAGTAAATTTAAAAAAAAAACACAATTTTTCCTCACGCAGATAGATATAACCGCAAGTTAATAACAATAAATTCCCCAGACGCGCGACATTAATTTCCACCGTCGAGGATCGACCTTTATTATTTCCTCGTCGAAACGGAAACGAAGCCGCCGCCGCCACCGCCGACCCGCCTCGACTCGATTCGACTCGACCCGACTCGGGGTATCGGGAAAAGTAGCCAAGGACCTTCGAGGAGAAATTAAAGCTTCGTGCAATCTGAAAGGGCGGAAAAAGAAGCCGACTTGGAGAAAACAAGAAGACCACTCCATGGTACGCCGAATGAAAGAGAGGCAGCGAGAGATACGGGACGAGACGAGAGCGGCTTTTATCGAAAATTACGATTTATAAAAATTGCAGTCCCATGGACTCGCTCACGTCGCGTCGTACAGGCGTATCTCTCGCGAGCGTATAATTAGTTGGAGCTCACAGAGTTGCACGAGAGAACGTAAGACAAATCCTTCACATAAGGATTAGTGTCATTGTACAGTGCGGTGGTAAGGGAACTCTTAGCTGACTATAACCGTATGCGTTGCGACTACGTACTCAGCGAATAGTAATACCATTGAATCGCAGTAGCCAAAAGCATGGCTATTGCGATGCATTTGAATGCATCGCAAAGCTCTGTGCATTCAACTTCCGGTATCGCAACAATCGTACGAATGGAGCGATAGCGTAAGAAGGCACACGTCGTGTGAATGTTAAACGAATTTCTCGTAACTTCATTTTTAATGTAGATTTTATGTAAATCGTAACAAAAAAAAAAGAAAATTTAAACAAAAGTATAAATCTCTCTATATACATATAATATATAATACGAAACAGAATCTTTTAATACCGTGTAATTGCGAATGATGTGTATATGTAAAGTATGATTACACGATAATAAGATTTTGCTTATACGTAACGTAACGTAATGGCATTAAATCTCGTGCGAACCGAAATATTTAACAGGCCGGATTGATATTTCGGCGCACCGTTTTGTGCGAGTCTCATTACGCGAAATGGCACTCGTCGCATTTTGCGAGCCCGACAAGATGACAATGACAAAGAGAAAGAGGCAGAGAGACGGAGACTTGCCCGGACCATTTGTATTTATGAACAAGAGGGAACATAGTTTACTATCTTGACTTCGAATTAACTCGATCCCGTTAACACGACGCTCGACTACCTAGTGTCGTTCCGGAAACGACGCCAACACCGTAGTCTTGTACACAGGAAGAGATATCGTAACTGCTTTTCGTCCATGTCTCGTAATAAAAGCCAGCATTATAATTATAGCAGTTGTATATTGCTTCGGAAGAATAATGTATGCGGGGAAACCTTGAAACACATAAATCATACACGCGTTTTATTTCTCTTTTATCATTCTCTCCGCAATTAAATATTTATTAGAACGACTGATATTGTTGACCGACATACATTTGCCTTTCGTCAGATTTGCGAATGAGCATTAAAGAAATATGAAAATTGCGATTTCAATCAATATCGCTTTTTCCGGATAATATCATTTTTCAACTCGATTAACCATCCAGCGAGGGATATATTTCTATTCAAAGTTATGTACACTTTTATTGGAATAGGAGTTCTCTGCGTGGCTCTCTCTCTCTCTCTCTTTCGAATAAAATATTAACACGCGAATAATAAAATATAATAATAGGAAAAAAATAATGTATTATTTTTCAAAAAATTCAAGTAGAAAATAAGCTAATAAGAATCGAGCGCAATAAGTAGGTGTAATAAAATTATGTAGAAATATTCTTTAATTATAATGAATTTTACCGAAATGTTCATATTGAATGTATTAGTCTTCTCGCTTTGTTATCTATATTAATTTATTTTTCTCGAATATCATGCTACGCGCATCGCTTTGTGAAGCATCGACGAAACGCAACTGCGAATTTCGACATCGCGGTCCGTAGCTATACAGGGAAAAGGGCAATAGATAAGAATTTATTTCAATAGTTCGCTCTCGCTTCCGCCAACTAAAATACCTTTCGAAATTATGAAACATGCGCACTGTGGCGATATATAGTAAAATATAGTATTAATATATAGTATTAAAATGTGTAACAGAGAGGAAGAAGCGCATCACGTTTGTGCATTACTAAGGGATTACACGCGGACGTGGAGGTTTGTCTAAATTAAAAATGGAGCACACGCGAGCGTACTGGGCCCCGCGTATACTATCGCGGATAAATCGATTTCTGTTGGACGGCTACAGCCGTATATATTTAATAAACTAGTTCCGCGCGCGCGACCCGCTTTCGTATACAAAAGATTTTATCGTTACTCTTTATCCGATATCGGAAAGAAAGGAAGAACACTCGTATTTCCGCGCAAAGGGACCCTTCAATTACTGTCACATTTCATTGATCCTCTCAAAGAATCAGCAGTGCGATGGAAAATATTCAAATTGACCGTGAGTGGCACGCCAGCTTCGAGTGCTTGTTTCTTGGCCAAGCGCTATAAATTGGAAAAGACACGAGAGGGAGGGAGGGGGATAAGAAGCGATCTTAGTAGTCAGGAATCTGAACTTGTTCAGAAAATGAAATGTTACAATTTTCCATCAATACGTTAGGAATTCAGGACGCGTCGCTATTCGGGAGAAAAGATTCTGATTTTTCTTCGCGCGAGAGAAAAAAAGAACGCGGTCAGCTGAGTTGCAATATCGCGATTTCGCTCTATGAAATGCTCTTCATCCTGAAACATCGCTCGACATTTTATCAAGAATGTCAGACGTATTCAAACAATCATATTCCGTGCGATGGAAAAAAAAAAAAAAATTTCATAATCACGCTTAAAAGCATTTCCGAAACATATAATGTGAAACGTTCGTTTCGTTGCCGTTGTGAATTTTGCATTTTGCTAAGAATAAATTATATATACTCCCCGTTTCGATTTATCTATTGATAATTCACGTTAATATGTAAATATAACGTAAATATTGATTATATATTGAAATACGTTTCTGTTAATAGATATCTATATATGCACAGATGCAAATGCGTAATATTTGATTTATGCGATCGTTGAGTGGCATTGCGTAATTGACATTGCGATATTTTTCCATGCCATTAAAAATCGTATAATCTGAAAGATTTTCTTAGCCCGCTGGCAACAACAGCTGACTCGTGGATGAAACCGCACGTCGGACGGATGTATTGTATTAGCTTTCGCTACTTTGGAAATTCTAACTTCCGTGAGCGTAAGAGAGGAGGACGATACGAGGGATTATACATTGAAACTCCCGTCTTAGCTCTCAAAAATCCTTCCGGCGTTTCTTCGTCGAGATTTCACGGAATAAAACCGTACGAGGTTTTAATGATCGCGACACAGTCTTTACAGTAATAATTTATCGATCGACTTTCGAAAATGAAGCGGCGAGGAAGCAAAAAAGTATACGTAATGTATCGAAAGTAAAATATAAATGATCGGATACGTTGAAAATATTAAATTATAAAACATTGTATACTATCGCGGATTATGAAAGGATTTCGCTTTGAGAAAGAATATTTACCGCGACAACAAAGCACACACGGAGAACATTCCGCCAAAAGAGAATCAAATATTAAAACTAAATCAGTTGTATATATATATATATATATATACCGTTCGTGATTTTCTGCTAATATCCATGTTACTCGAATAAAATCACGTGTGATTAACGTGTGTTATTTATCGTATTTAAATCTACTTTATCATTATCGGTAGAAAACGGATTAATGAAAGGATTAATGAATATTAATATGTGCCTAAAAACATCACGTTATTAAATTACTTACGCGATAAAAATATATATTGTTTCCTCTATTTAAATATGATTGCCTTTAAAAAAGAAGGCTCTGCCCTCGTATGAACGAAATTAATCCCTTTTCTAAACAGAATTCACGATTATCGCCGACGCGGGTTTCTCGTCACGGTCAGCTGAGTGAGTTTTCGTTGACTCTGCGAGACGAGAGAGAAAGAGAGAGAGAGAGAGAGAGAGAGAGAGAGAGAGAGAGACGAGATCGCCGAAAGAAATTGGCGCGCCACAATAACCGTTTCGAGCTCGTGGCCCATTACCGGCCCATAATTGTCTCCCGAGGCTATAATAGAATGAGCGTAATGATAGCTATAACAGTTGGCGTATACCGCCAATTCCGTTCAATGAAGAATGAAGCGTGAGAGATGGAGAGAGTGGATATCGTTCGCGCGCGGCCGGGCACGTGCCCCGATCCATTCCGCCAGCGAGCCAGCAGCAGCCAACCCTTCGTATTTGCACAGGAATAACCTTGCAGGAAAGAATAATAACTCTCTCAGGCGCTATCAGCGCGAATCGCGCGATGAATCGACCGTTCGCTAAGCGCTCGTGCGCGCCGATTTCCGTCGCGATAGAAGACTCGGTGTAAAAAGGCGGGGCAATTGCGGAAAAAATTCTCACCAAGTCATTTACCGGAATCGATACGCTATCGAAGGTTTTTACGAGAGCACTTGGCAGTGAAAAGCGTGTCAGCGTTATACCCAATGTATCGTATATTCTGTTATATCGTTGTATTATACATATATAATTCGCGGAATTCTGCTGATCTCGTTCGACCATAAATGGGGGATTATTGTATCGAGATTGCTTAGCGCGCACTTTACATCAAGCGTTTAGCGAAAGAAGCGCAGCTCGAGCGAAATTATAAATTAAATCGGCGAATAAAATTAGACGAAAATGGTATATCCGCCACGATGCGGAAGGCAACGGCGAAGACAAGAATGTTTCCGACGACGTGTTGTTTGCGATTCCTTTTCGAGCGAAAAGAGGGAATTCCTAACGTCCGTCCATTTATCCAGGCGCGTGATACGGCGGGTATCCGGGAGAAAGCATCCCGTACCCGCTGGCTAACCCCGGCTGGGAGAGACAGCGGCAAAAGCGAGAGAAGCTCGAAGTGAAACGTAAATTCGCGCCATCCCATATTCGTCTCTTCCCTATACGTGGCCGTGCCCGTAACGCGGCGCCGCCATTTCCCGGGTCAAATCGGCCTAAACTCTAAACGGTGAGACCAATCGCGAGTCCAATCGTGCTCGAAGCACCGCCAAGATTTCGCGTTCGAGCCTATTATCGAGAATAGAGAGAGGGGAGAGAGAGAGAGAGAGAGAAAAAAGAAGAAATTTGCCTGCCGGTGCGAGAAAATAACGAGACTATCTCGCGCGAACACGTTCACCTCGGTGTTTGTGTACGCTGCCACGTACTTCCCTCGTAATCTTGGCTTTCTTCTCGCTCTGCCGGAGAGCATCTGTACGGGAAGATATCCACTGAATTAAGATAGCGGGACGACGCTGTCGCGATGCGATATATAATTAAATCTTCTTGTATCCCGGGACGCGACGCTCTCTTCTTCCTCGATGCGTGGTAAATTTTTTTACAAGTCCCAGTAACATATATAACCGCGCTTTTTCTTGACGCGAATACGAAACGGCGATTTCCATTTGTCAGCGAGCGCTCGTAAATTATTCCGGCAAATTCCGTCATCGATCGTCGAATTACGCGGTATTTCGCGATGGCCGAACGGCGGATATTTCGGAGGTCCTCTCGCCGTAGAGTATAACCGCGAGTATCGAATGAATGCGTTAATGCGTAAGGACTACTCGAACGCGATTCCATTCGTTAACGGATGTCGAATGACCCTTTTAACGCTCGATACTCTTAAGAGGCACATTCGCTAATCCGATTCCGCTCGATCCTTGCTATATTATGATGGATTATAGCACTAACAATGGACTCTAATACGATGCTAGATTTACAAGTACAGACCAATAAGGAGACTTAAAGTACCGTTAAGTTTAATCCTTATTCAAGGCAATATCGATGGGGATCGATATTAAGTACTTTCCGTTTTTGCTTTAATATTACACAAGAGCAGAACAATGTCGTATTAGAGCATTCATATATATATATATAGTAAAACGAACCTCGGAAAGTCGTCGCATTAAATCGATTAGTCGTCGAGGCAAAAAAAATCATACTGTAATCGCCCAACTTTTTCGCCAGCGTCGTCGCCCTCGTTTTTCTCACATTACGTAAGAAAATAGAGCCGGGGCGGACTGCGAAACGGCTGCTCAAAATACAGTAAATTTGTAAGTCGTCCGAGGCAAGCGCGCCGCCAACTTATTTCAACCGTTTCATTAACGTTTAGAGGCAGGACAACTTTAAGAAACGACGACGATGTCGCCGCGGCTTTTTAATCGCGTCTCACAGTAAAAAGCACGATGAAAAGTAAATGGTGACGCCGTGAAACAAGCTATATTAACCCGTCAAATGTATAACCGGTTAAAAAAAAAAAAAAAAAAGAGAGAGAGAGATAATTTTTTTTAATCCTGATATTTTTGACACTATAAAAGAATTAAAGTTATTCTATTTTAAAGAAGAGAACAATTTTTTTATTCTAAACTGTTTTTAAGAGTTAATTTCAATTTGATTAATATATATATATATCTCTTAAATAAAATAAATTTCATCGAAATAGTTTCACCGAATAACGACCTTTCGTTCAATTTTTGTTTAGAAAACACCAACTTGTTAAGGCAGCTAGGGCCGGAAGATCAGTCCAGGAACATTCAGCGAACTATCAATTTCACGGTGGCACACAGTTTTTAGCAAAGTTAACCGACGGATGGAGAACGAACGTACAATAGATCGCGCTACAGCGACAATCAATTCAAGTTTAAAGTCGGGTACCTCGGAATGGCCGTGAATGTTACATATCGACCTCGTCCACTCAGGTTCTCCTGCAAATATCATGGCACGGTACGAAGAGGCGTCTACTCGGACGGTGAGGGATGCTTTTTCGCTAGCGGTAATAGCGGCGCGTTAGTCTTCGGGGGCATTCTGTTCCCCGGGAAACACGCGAGCGAGTTTCCGCCATTATCCGGCCTTTTTATTCGGCCGGAATTAAGAACACCGATCATGCTAGACGACCATCGTCTAACTTTTGCGTTTATCGTCTCCCGGCAGAAGATCGCGAGAGGCGCAGGCAGGCCTTTACTCGTGAGAACGCTTTCGAGTTGTTCCGCACTTTTACCTCCGCATAATTTTTTCAACAGCCTGCCGTAAGTGCAGTGCCGCGCCCTCGTGCAATTTTATCGACGTGTCAACGATAGGTCAAGCCCTACAAGTTGCCGCGCCTTAAACTTGTAAGCGATGTGTTTTCTCCTGTCCGCCGACACATTATGGATATACATATATTCCTTCATAGCGCTAGATGCCATGATATAAATTGAAAGCGCGCGTCTATCTCGCGACAAGTTGGCGTAGATGGATTCACGGTGAATGTCTAAATCGATAAATATTAACATGCGACAGAAATCATATTTTTATTCGGCACGAAAGTTTAATTGTCTAATCGTTTATTCTCTACCCTAAACACGTTCATTCATTGGTCACGCGACGTGTATATTTCTATCAGTGATACGAAACGCTCCATGATAATTGCTTTACTACATTGCGCCGACGAGCGTGCGATACAAGTGCAATAATTATCCGTACGATGATTTAAATCGCCCGAATGTAAATCGCGGAATAAATTCATTATCGCGGGCGCGGCGCATTCGTTATTACGTTCATGAATTAAACGACGAGTGAATTACAATGATCGTATAGGCTTTCGGTGTTATTATTTGCTCTGACAAGTTGAACCTCAACGGCGAAATCACGGCGGCATCGGGAAATGTGCGCGGATGACAGATAGATAGATAGATAGATAGATAGAGAGAGAGAGAGAGAGAGAGAGAGAGAGAAGCTTATACATAGCACGGAAATGCGCTACTGCATCTGGATTCATGATTTCTTAAATAGCTCGCAGTAAATGCCTGGCAATTCGCTTCATTTACATCGTCAACACGTAAACGATTCAAGCAAATAGCGAAATTAATGCGTACCTTTCGCAATAACGTCTTTATCTCTTCCTGTCTGGAATACGATAAACTTAAATTCGCAAGAGTAAATTTTGCGTCATTTATTAATGGAAACTGAAGAAATCCAAAATCACCGTTGCCCCTTTCAATTTTTATTGAAAATTCATTCGAGAACGGAAGCCAGATTGATTACAGATGACGTATTTCCCTTCTCACATGTCATTACTTCAAAAACGGTTTAATTCAATACTGATATCGTATACAGAAATTTTTGCAATATTATTTCGTCTGTTTGTTTCATAACAATTAACAAACACCGGCTAAAAAGAAGATGAAAGCCACACGGTTGGAACGGATCCCGAATCAGGATGGATAAATTTCCGGACAGATAAAATAACCATTCACTTTAATACTCTTTCTTTTTTTATCATACGAATTTTCCATACGAATTACTCTTCTTTCTTCTTAGTCGGTTTTTAACGATAAACTGTAACACTGCGATGATTCGATGAAAATCTTCGCTTTAAAGATTGATTGTAATTTGAAAAAAAAAAATAATAATAATAATAAATAAATAAATAAATAAATATATATATATATATATATATATATATATTTATATATATATATATTTAAAAATATATATTTATTACGCATACTTTATATTTTGCTATCACGAAACATTCTCCGTTTTGCGACTGTAAACGGCGATGAAATTTCAAGGGGAAAGGGAAAAATCGATACGGAAACTTTCATCGGCTCGCGTGTTAATTTTGATACGAGCCAACCGGATGAATACGATGCACATAAAATAAAATAAAAAATTCGGCCCAGACGATAGTCATCTAACTTTCATACCGGCCGTTATGTTCGTCCGCGACCCGTTTCCCCACGTGCGATGGACATCATCGACATAAAAGCGACAAGGGAAGAACGAGAGGGAAAAGATGTCTACACATATATATCTTTGATTACCCGTTACATTTTTTATATCATACATCTCCGCGCGAGTTTATCGAGGAAATTTGTAATTAAATAATACATTCGGTAGTGACGTCGTGTGTCGTTGTTTAAAACACATAAAAACTCTTTAAAGGGAATTATGTACCAAATAAATATTTGTAATAATTACATCTCTTTCTCTCTCTCTCTCTCTCCCTCCAAATTAAATAAATCAAAATAGATAAAATTAATGCGAGCTTTCCGCAAAGCTCTTCTCATTTCATAGGCGATAAAAATCTTGTCTGCTCTTTTATCGATTCCTTCTCATATGTATGACAAAAGACACGCCGGTGTCTCGAGATATCTTGATCAGAATAACGTATTTGCAAGGACGAACTCTAGGGGCAAATCGCGTACGGCGATTCTACGGTGCGGAGCGGAGAGGAGCGGAGAAACGACTAAATTCGGCTAGCCGGCTAAAAATTCAAATCGCCTGAATGCTAAGCATCCGGGCGCTTATCCGCTCGCCAGACTGCGGAATTAAGATCGATATGCGGGATCGTTCCGTCTGGCAGCGCAGGGGGTCCGTCGCGTTTCTTGCAGGGCTCCACGGTAATGTCGGTCGGAAGAGTTACAACGCCGTCTGGCGCCGTCGAAAGCAGCATCGCCCGGCATCTCGGAACGTGAAGAAATTCTTCAACCCGCCGCCGCTTCCTTCGCCCTGCATTTTTTATGTCTTATATTTATGCAATATTTATCAGCGCGAAATTTTCTGCCCGCGGCCCCCAACGACATTGTATCGATCCACGGAGAGAAACGTCGAAATTTCGTTGTCGAGTTAAATATGAATCGCGATCGATAACGCGAATTATTGTAACTATATAATACATATATTTTCTAGATATATATATATATATATATATATATATATATATATATATATCCAATATATTTTTTGCGACTTATTTTAAAATGCGACACGACATGATAAAAAATTTATAGTAAAATGCAAAAATACCGTTAAATAATTATGAAGACTGAAAGGAGAGAAAGATGTTAAATTTTTTAAATATTTATATACATTTTATAAAATTTAATTTTTCAAATTTTAATTATAAAGAGTTCTTGAACGGTTCTCTCCATTTTTTACTTCCTTTGATTGTACCATTCGAAAAATATGTAAAGAAAGTCGCTTTGTTATATTACTAACATTGCACGATATATTCACCGCACACAGACCGATCGCTTCTCTCTTTCGCGAAAGCATTCTAACCGTAATCCACTCTGGAGTTGTCAGAAATTTGAGAACGTTACAGAGTTATCCGTCCATAAATGGAGAGCCAAATGCGAGAACGATCTATTGTAATTACCATCGCCTGTGCACTTGGAACTTCCGGTTAATCTACTCGGCGGCGATCATTTCATCAAACGGTTTTCGATTGGTGCTCATTTTGCAGAATATAAAATCGACACGTTTGCACCCGGCTATTCTCGATCGCTGGTATGATAGACCTCGTCTCTAATACAGTGTCCGCACGCGCTTCCTGCATTTTAATGCACATAATTAAATGCAAAAATCGCTCAACGAGCGAGCGAGTGAGCGCGCAAACGGATAGCAAAAAAGGAAGGCGGCTCCGATTTAATCGACAGCGTCACTTCAACAGGTCGTCATTCCCATTTTCCCTCGCGAATTCATTAAATCGCGTTTAATCAATTACGCACGTTCGACATCTCCTTCCGTTACTCGCCGAGCTGACTTTTCGACCAATTAACAAACTCGCTTGATAAAAGAACAATTATTTATCCGACGGCAAATACGCGGATGCATTTAATCGGCGAGCGCGCGCGCGCGCTCGCGCGGTTCCAAAAACTTTCTTCTTCCTCGGCTTGATCCTGTTACCAGAGAGCCGGAGGATTAAGCACGATACACGGACGATTGCCTTACACGATCACCAAGTAACTTTCACGTTATCGTCTCATCCACTGGCCGTTTATCCTGCGCGGCGTTAGCTCGGCCAAAGAAGAGCCGGTCGGAGCGCGCCAAGGCGAGAAAGCTATCGAGTTTGCGGAAACTCCCGAGTGTGAAGAAAGCTCTTTAACGTTTTCCCCCGCGTTCTTTCGTTCCTCCGCTTGCTAGCCGCTGCCGAGAAATTTATTTAATCGACACAGCGACTAACGAAATTCCGAACGCGTCGTAACGCTTTACAGAGGAATTCGCGGTTCGATCGTTCGTAGAAGCATATTGGGTTCCGCAATCACTTTAGTCGCTTCCATTTGTCCCCTCCCTCAATATTTTATCGAGCAAAGAGAGAACGAAGATCTATTTGTTGGAGTCTTAATAATGCCCGAGGACATGTAATGAAGTATATACGATATCTCGCGTCTCGAGGTTATTTTTTCTCTTTTATTTTCAAGACAACAGATAAGAGTTACACTTTTGACATGCTGAAATGATTATTTTATAAATGGTGAATAAGATCGACAAAATTTCGATAGTCACGTGGTTGATTCTGTTATCAGTCGGAAAATCATCTTGATCGGATTTCGAGAAGCGCGCGCTTTCCCAGCACTTATCTCTGTCTCTTTATCTCGGTCGAATCACGATATATATGTATATGTATGTAATTAAAATGGTAAAAAATTGCGTTATAAGACGATTCTATCTGCACAGGAAGAAAGATTTTGCCGAGCGCAATAATTTTCGTAAAAGCGAAAGAGATTCTATATCACGACCTGTATCTCGTGGCAACGAGAAACTATGCGAAACACTCTTCCACCTACTTTATGTTACGTGTAACTATGCGAAGAGCGCGACGAAGACGCGACTCCAATTCGATCCTCGAATAACGTTTGCGCCAATATTATGTTTCTGCACGGTTAACAGAATTTCCATTCTCTCTAGAGTCAGAAAATCGTTCATTAAGATTGTAGTTAGTAAAATCTCTGCGTGTATGCAATCTTTCCTCTGAAAAAAATTATTAAAGAATTCCCATCTATCTGTACGGCGGCAGATCTTTTCCTCTTTTTTTTTTTTTAAATAAGTCTATTTATATAGCACAGTCTCGTCCTATTGCCGTTCAAGATTAAAAAGCGCGAAGACCCGATGGACAGTCTGAAAAATGTCGGAATCTCTCGAGTAAAAAACTGGATTATTTCACATTTAAAATTCCACCACGGACAAATTCGCCGCTTCGACCCGTCCGGTATTAAAAGAGCCGTCTGCGTTATTTGGACAAGGAAACCGCGAAAAACGGAAGGGCGGCAAGAAAGCAGGGTAGATAGAAAGTCGAAAAACCGCAAAAGTCTATCGAGCAAACAAAGGGGATTACCTATTTGTCGACAGGTCAAAATGACCGTTTCAAATTCCTTTCGTCATTAAAGGTCTACCCCTGCTGTTATTCAAGGAACAATCGCGAAAGCTCTATGTATCGCTGCTAAAAACTGAATAATAAACTAAAATAAAAAAAAAGAGCTCCACGCGTGAGGGGGTACAGGAGGCAAAATTAATTTTATTATAGTTTGAAATTCCCCGGCGTTGACAATCAAAAATCGTTTTAATCTTCACCAATTTTAAACAATTATCTATACATCGCGTATAATATAGTAAAAGCTACGGTTAAAAGATAAATAAAATATAGGAGCAAGCTGGATGCGAAGGATAAAATAATGTAAAAGTCAATCTAGAGAGTAGCGGCAGGATTTGGAATTTTATTTTACGGCATCCGGTGGTGGAAATGACCGCTCGCTCGCTCGCCTTCTTCCGCTGTTAAATTACTGCCCTTATTTGGACAAGTACGCGAAAGATCCTCCGCGCGCGGATGCGAGACCGAGGGGATTTAACGCCGGGATCCCGTTACCGGGACAAAGGATTAAAGCTCGATGCACGGACGATCGCCAACTAACTTTCGCCTTATCCTTCCATTTCCCGTTTCTCGCCGCAAGCTCACCGGCACTCGGCCCAAGTAACGCGGCGGAGTGAGCGCAGGGGCGAGAAACCTGTCAAGTGCAATAACTCGAAATGCGAGAGAAATTCTTTCGCTACCCGGGGCCAGACGCTCCTTGCCGTGCGCGAGTGGCTGCACGAAACGCCATTCCTCTTACCCTTTTTATGCCTTTTTCAACGTAACGCGTAAGGGAAGCCCATTACGCCACTGTACGAGCGAGTTGATATCGAGTTCTCTCTTTCTCTCTCTCTCTCTCTCTCTCTTACAGTTTAAATAAGGAATAATATTTACTCATCTCGAGATTTTCCGAATATATTATATACTGTTTCAGAATCATTAGATTGTAAACTAATTATACATTCATTAACATAACGTTGTTTACCTCATTCATGGTTTATCTCTAAAATTATATCGCATCATTGAAACAATAGCATTTATACTCAAACTGCTTTCCAGATATTGTTAGACTCGTAATTGGAAACTGCGTCGATTTGTAATACGTATTAAGCGAAAAATTGCAGTTGAATAAAAGATACTACGTATATACGCAAGATATAATGATAAAACATCATTCGCGTGTAAACAAGGTTGATATCGGTAGAATCTGATTTCAATCCAATCCATCGATAAAAAAATAAAATAGAGATTTGATTTATAAATGAAATAAATAAATCTCGCAGATTCTTTTTCTCCCTCTTTCTCTTCCCTCTCTCCCTCTTTCTGGCAATTGTCATTGGGCGGTCTCGCAGGACAATCGCGGCGAGGACGACTCTCCTTACACTCTCGCCTCGACAATGGAGCAGCAATGTCGTACGGGCCACTCGGAATTTCGGATTTATGACGAGAAGCATATTCCATACGGTGGCGTCCAAGAAGCGTATACGTACGCCCGCAATTCCCCCATAAATTCGAAAATCTCGAGAGTCGCGCCAGGATACTCCCAGAGGGATCGCCGGTCGATCCTATTACCGGGCCACAGGATTAAGCCCGATGTACGGAAAATCGCCCCGGACGATCGCCAACTAGCTTCCGCGTTATCCTCTCGTCCGCCGGCTGTTTTTCCCCAAGACCCTATATGTCGCGGCGCGGTGCGGTGCGGTGCGGTGCGGTGCGATAGCGGTCGGTCGAAAGAGGAACGACGACACGATACGCCGGCGGGTTCGAAAGGGACACAAGAATCGCTGCCTCCGTCCGCGCTCCTCCGAGCCGAGCGTATTTCGCCAATTTCGTTAGCACCCGCTCGAGCGCGCTTCCACCCACTTCCGTGCAAGCGCACACACGCGCGTACGTACGTATTATGTACACACGTATAACGCAGGAGCGTGCAAGTGAGAAACGCGCGCGTACGTAGGGAATGCATCCCGAAAGAGAGAAAGAGAGAGGAAGGGAGGGCAGGAAGGGAGAGAGAAAGAGAGAGAGACGGAAGATTTTGCAGCGATCATCGACTTGGAGAACGGCGCAGTCGCCCAGGAACCAACTCGAACTCACTCACCCTGCCCTTCTCTTCCTCCTCGTCCACCTGCTCCCCCCTGTAACCCCCGCAACCTTCTCCGAATAGTTCCGTCCTTCTCGCGCTCTCTTTTCACCCCGCGCTCTGCCAGATGATCCTCCACCCTCCACGGCACAACCACCACCACCGGCAGAACCACTGCCATCACCTCTACCACCACCACGACCACCGCCACAGTCGGCAGCGTCGGCAACGGTACCACCAGCAGCAGCAGCACCAGCAGTAGCAGTAGCAGCAGCAGCAGCAGCACTGCCGTCGCTACCACCTCCTCGGACTCCGTCGCATCTCTCTCTCTCTCTCTCTCTCCCTCTCTCTCTTTCTGTCTCCGTCTTTTATCCATCTCTCTGTTTCTCTTCCTCTGTCAATCTCTCCCTTTCTCACTGACGTCGCTGCACCCTCTCCGCTAGTCCCGCCGCTCCAACCCTCTCGCGCGCGCCTCGGCGCCTCGTCCTCCTCCGGTGCCAATGCCGCAGTACCGAATGCTTTCCGCGGAAGGTGGAAACCCGTGTAACACGACCGTATATAGATTTTCAATTAGTCAAGGGGCGGTAGCATAGGAAATTATGTGTCGCGTGTCACCGCGAGCCGCCGCGAATACTTGAAGCGCGCGTTCGTCGTTGCCGATTATCGTCGTCCTCATCGTCGTCATCTCCATACGTCGTCCATCTCGTCGATTGAATTCCGTCGCGCGCTTCTTGTTTCACGCGCGAGCGGTAGCAAAACCGCGTGCGTTTCGCGGTCGTGTTCGTTCCGTTCCTCTCGGTTGGCTACCGTAGAAAGATCGATTTCCGACGCGTTCGGTAGGAAGATATATATATATATATATATATATAGAGAGAGAGAGAGAGAGGGAGAGAGACGGAGAAGGTGTGCGTTCGTCGCGATCGAGTGTTTACCAGGGATCACGTTGTGGACCCATTGTGCGAGAGAGAGAGAGAGAGAGAGCGATGACTCGACGTCCCGAAGCCGCGGGAGTTAGGAGATAGGTCGATCTTTCGCCTGGCACATAGCGCCGCGCCGCGCCGAGAGCATCATCATCGCCGGATTATCCCCGACTATCTTGGAGAACCGACATCACTCGCGGGACCGAGAATGCTGCGCGCGGCCTTCGTCGTCTTACTGCCACGGCTCCTCGCATTGTTGTCGCTGCTCATCCATTCAGGTACGAAGAAATTGTTATACTTGTCGCGTATAAACGACGTTTATTTAACAGTGAAACGCTCGGAAATCGACGGGTTTCTCGCGTAAACCGTATACTTTAAAGCACATTTGAAGATGAGCCTATATTATATACCAAATAAAGAATATATATATATATATATATATAATGTGGAATTCGTCTATATATTTAAGTTTCTCTAAATTATTCTATAATTTTAAATATTATATAAAATATACTCAAACTATAGAAGGAAGCATGGTTACTATCGCGAGTCAGCGTCGAGCTACGACAAATAACGAAATCTATCTGCATGAACGAAAAGCGTTTACAAGAGATATCAAAATCCATTTTTCGCACGCGTGCCGAGAATATTTCGAGATTGATCTGTCCAGGTTCAATAAGAGTGCATGAATGGGTGCTGATTTGCGAATTAAAGCGTTGCTCGAAAAATGATTGGACTCTATTTCGTCGGGCGAGTCGATGGCGTTTGCATTATATGTGATAAGCGAATTAGTAAATTAACGAACCCGCTAATACCCAATGCGAATTTCGCAATTATCCTAAAATCGTCCGATTAAATCGTCGATAAAGAGGGAAGAGGAGATTCGGATTGTATATCGTACATATATATTTTATATATATATATATATATATATATATATATATATATCGTATATCGACAAATGCATACTCTTATGCGCGGCTTGTCTAGCTCGCTCGCGCGCGACAAAATGCAACGTGACACGAGAGAAATAAAAAGAATACAAACTAGACGAATAAAAGCTAGTATCGAGCTACCTATCTGCACAAAACGGCATGCATTTATGTATATCCATGCAAAGCGCTGAGAGTAACAATCGCGTACGAAAATAACAGATATCTTCGATGGCGCGACAAACAGAAATTCACGAGTATGCGAGATAATTCAATCATGTCCGAGTTATCGGCAACAATTCGACTAAATCTCGAGAAATCAAACGGAATTTAATTCAACGCGATTTGTATAAGGACGAGTCCGCGAATTACTTTTGTTAAACTCGAATAAATTGAAATAACACAATCGGTCAGAAGAAACGCCGAATTCTTTCCATATCATATATACCCTGTGAGCTTTTTACCGAGCATTATATCATCGTCCAATCGAAGCCGCGATGTTTCGAAATTTGTTCGCTAATTCGACCGTCCCCGTCTGCTATCGAGCGTATTTTTATTATTCGTGACGAAAAGGGAAAAAAAAAACTTTGTTTCAAGTACTTAATTAAGACATTCGCGATCGCCCCACCGTCTTTACCTACGAAATAAGTAATAGCGAATTTGCGGAGGGTATAACTACTGTTTGCGAATTGTTGGAGATAATGGAACGGTCGGCAGCTTCGAGCAAACCGCTGTCATTCGGAAATTGCCCCCCCTTCAACCTCGCTTCGCTGTACGTATCGATCGGCGTAAATAAAATTTCGACATTGTCGTTAAAAAATATGAAAATATCCTTCAATTTTCAGCCTCTCGTTCATCGAACGATGTATTCTTAACCGGCATTGAAATTAGTTGGACGCTTTAACCTCGTTTTCTCTCGACGAAAGCGTATTTTTAGCGAACTGTTTCGCGAAAATTTTGCAGCTTTCGTAATTAAATTGAAAACGTTTATCGCGCGATTGGCGAGGCGCGTGTCTTCTCGTGCGTAGATAGATAAATTAGATCCATTCGGAACGGTGAATTCGCGGAGACTAATTAACCGTTTGTAAATCGACGGACGAGGGTGAAGGATAATGGGACGATCGACAGCTTTAAACAGCGATTATCGTTCGAAAATTAACCCCCTTCGCAATTGTATCTCGCCGGGGCCGGAATGAACCCACGCGATTTAGCGCGTCTTACCTAAGATCGAACGGCCGGCCAGCCCGCTAAATGCGCATTGTCACGTGACGTTCGTATAAGGATAATTAAGATTTCTGAGAACGTCATCTCGTCTACCCGCGGTTATTTATAACCGGCCAATTACCGTATCTCAGCTTATTTGTCTTGCCTCGATATGCACGTGCACCCGAGAGATTTTACTATTTTAAAGCGCAACGAACCGTCCATTTATTATCGAGCTTCGCGTTCGCAAAATTATTATCTCATCATCGCGTGTGTTTGCAAGAATTAACATATCGCTGCTGCGCACATCTTTCGATAACATGTGATTATCGGATGACCCAGCATATTTGTACAAATGTTTTCACCTCATTATCTATTCCGGAATTTACATATCGTGCATTGGCGAGAGAAAATTCTCATCTTTCTCCGATATCTATTTTTAAGAAGAAACTCAGACAAATCTTATAATTTAACTCTATTGACACAGAAATATATATAGAGTATTTTATTATATATATATATATATATATATTTGGCCCCCAATAATAGGATATCAGTTATTCATTATGACCCGAAATTCTTTCGGACACCACCGAGATTGCAAACGGCGAATCGAATATTTATAGTTTAACCTTCATATCCCCCTCGCACCCTGGAGGTCTCCTTCTTTGGTGAAGTATTACCGCGTACTACTGCGGAAAATTCTTCGCTCGCGAAATCCGCGTAGCAGCGAGCCTAAAATAACAGCGACAGCCGAAAAAAATAACGCGCATTTGCATCCTGGCCAACAAGCGTCACGAATTATTCAAAGTAAATATTTCATACCACGGCGAATCGTGGAAATTTCATTCGCCGTGACGGCGAAAGAAAAAAGGAAAAAAAGAGAAAAACACCGGCGTGCGCGTCTCGTTAAACGCATAAGCTCACCTCGCGTTAGTGCGAGCGCGCGCGTAAAAAAAAATATCCACGTGGGACGGGTCGCCGATATCGGAGGGGAGGGATACGACAATTAGAGAGCTTAAATTCTCGGTAACGCTATATCCCATCCTCCTCCTCCTCCTCCTACTGTGGAAGGCAACGGCGGCGGCACATAGCCATCGACCGGTCAACGGCGGACCCGATTTCAAAGTTAAATCGAGTTTGAACTTTGAACCGCGATCGCGGCACTGGAACCGAACCCAGATGGCGAAGTACGCCGAGGCTGAGAGTTAACGTTCGCTATCGCGGTTCGTCGGTCGAAACCGAAAGAACACGACTTCTCGCTTATCGTCGTCACTTTCGCGGATGGCGGTTTCCTTCGCCCACGACGACGACGAAGGACCTTTTCCAATCGAAACTCACGACGATCATCGTGTAAACGTGTAAAGCAATCCGCGCGACGAAATCTCGTATGGTGAACTCGTTCGGGATCGGTAGTAGCTAGCGCTCGGGAAACTGTATTACAATGGATCGTTAACTCGAGTAACATAATTGGCTCAATTTCCGATAAAATCCGATAAAACGGTGGCAGCCGCAATTCTCTCTTTATATATATATATATATATAGTTTCGTTTAAATGAAACAATACCAACGCACACCAGCCGCTCTTTGCTCTCCGCGCATTTTCGTCTAGTTCTCCCTTTCCCTCCTCCCGTTCGGCAAAAATCTCTATGCAAAACAGTAATCAAAGATATACTTTTTTTTTTATCGCCCGCAACGTCGCGCATAATTCAATATATAAAGTACCCGGCTAACTTAATTACGCTCGGACGAGATTTATTAGCTTGTCACGAGAGCCTCGTCATACCTCGTGCAAAATCTGACGTTTTCCGGGACACATGAAACTTTATATGCGCGAGGATATAAAAATACAATGCATTCGTAAGAGTACTGCATAAATTTTTCAATTTTATAGACGAGAGAAAAGAAACAGACACATGGAGCTTTTATAAAATTGCAATCTTGAGATTCAATCGAGTTTACAAGAACTGATTAATAAAACTGATTCACCTGCTTAATTTAATCAATTTTCTATTACAAAAATGGCTCTGACTTTTATACGAAACTCAATAACATTAAATTTTACATCATTATTAATGTGTAAAATTCTATCAGCTGTTTATATTTTTCTCAATTTCTTCTGAACGAATTCTCTTCATTTATATTTCTTTCATATTTTATGCTTATTTTATCCAACAGTGACAATCGCGTAAATCAATGACGGATATCGTAGATGTAAGAAAGAGCGAGAGAGGAGTTTTGTTTAATAATTGTCTCGTAATCTCGAATCTCCATGGTACGTGATCACGCACGTTGCCGCTCTCTCGTCGTTCCCGGAAGATAACAAGGGTGCGTTGTTATTTTTTATTCGCGACGCATATGTATATCGCGCGCGCGCGTACGCGCGCGCATTATTTCGCATGCGGCGCATTCTAGAGTGTTAGCCCGATGTCGTTAAAATAAACAGAATCACTTGTCGGAGTAATTCTGCTTATCGCTCTCTTCGCATGCGCCACGCGCAGATTTACGATACGGATACAAATAAACAAAAGGGGGAAAAAAAAGAGCGAAAAAAAAGAAGAACGAACGATGAGTACACGGGCGTGCATCGGGCGTATATCGCGAATGCGTTTTCCGCTTCGAGATTGTCCGCGCGCGTCATCCGCAATCCGACGCGCGAATGATAACGCGTTTAATATCTGGCGACTGCATTTTTCGCGTCCGATGCATATTTTTTCTAGTTTCCAGAACTTATTTTACGACCGGGACAATTTGCCTCTAGAAGGCAGTAAATTCTTTTATCTGTCCGGCGGTCCTCCCATCCTATCCTCTCTCTCTTTCTCTCTGTTTTCTCCCTTCCCCCGACGTTCCCTACTCTTTATTTCATATTATTCGAGCGCGGAAAATGCGGAAAAATATTGTGATACTTCTAGATAAGAAGCGCACGTACCGTTTAACGCGCCCATTTAACCGAATGATTAACACTCTGGCGTCCACGTGTCCTCGCGCGGGCATACTTTTTCTGCTCTTTGTGAGATATGCAAACATATAATTTTATAGCCGGTCAGTACGCCGCTGTGTTCCAGCTCGCGAGATCGTATTCTGAATTATGATTTAAATTATTTAACACCGATACACACACACACGTGGAAATTTTTGTCGAGCGTGACAAAAATGTAAGATAAAACGACGAATAATCGAGCCTTCGAAATATACTTGATCCTCGAAATTTTTTGAAAAAAGATTATCCAAATGTTTATAACGCGCGTGTAAAAAGTGAACAATACAAATGTTCTCTTTTTCTCTTTAACAAACAAGAATACGAAAAAAAAAAAAAAAAAAAATGCACGCGGTGATAATTATCGCGCAAATGTTTTTTTCATCAAACTCGGGACAATTCGCTCGCAGACAGCAAACGAAACATTTACGCGTAACTCGTTCCTTTTCGCGAGCCATTAATTACACACGCGAAGCAAATCTATCGGAAAGCATTATCATCGCGGCGGCACGTCAAAATTATATACTTACATCCAGGAAACCCCGCTGTTCGCGGTGCTCTACGCCGTGATTAATTACGGCAACTCTCTTTCTCTCTCTCGATCGATCGATCGATCAATCGTTTTATCACTTTTTCCGCTCGTCGGGAAGCATTATACCGTGTAACGTTATATACGAAGCGTCCGGATTCGACGAAGCCGGCGAAACGTCGATGAAACGCCGTTGATTACGTCTCTTTTCGATCACGCTCGGATAATTTCTCGAGTTTCTCCTTTATCCGACTTTTCCATTTCCCCCATTTCGTCTTAATAAGCTTATGACTTACGCCGCCTACGCATCTACCGTGTTGTACGTATTCCTCCAATAAGAAGAGTTCACGCCGAACGAGCAGATTCTTATCCTCCTCTCGGGCGAGTCCTTATTACACGGGAAATTTCAATATTCGTATGCTTGAACGGGAAAAACAGGGCGCACCATTCGGAGCCATTGCAGCTATCATAGCGTAAGCAAATAAAATAATAAACCGACAGACAACGCGATCGTTCCCCTTCCATTGCCTCCCTCCTCATTCGCACTCTCATCCTCCCACGTGAGATTCAAGCGATACGTCGCATTTCCTCCTGTATAGAGATCGCAGCGAATTTAATTTGTAAATAGCTAGAACCGAGCGCACGCACACCGGATATTAAAATAATCACGCGCTCGAATAGACTAATAACACATAATGTGAGTAATAATGGAACTAATGCGGCGTATGCATTTCAATTAGAAATATTCTATACGCGCTCAAACTCAAACGTCACGCCGCCGTTTCTAGTGGGTTTTGAAAATTTTCCGAGAGCCAAATCGACCGTTTAAATACAATCTGCCGATCGCGACCAGTTTTTCCGTCGAGATAACGGTGTAACCGCAATATCCTTTAACAGATTCGGAATAAACATTTAATAAACGCGATCGATTATCAATGGCGTGGAAAAAAAGAAATCAGCGCACTATATATTCTTCGACGATGTAATAATCCCTTATTTAAATAAACACATAAATCTAACTCGCAAAGCGTACGCCGTCTATTTCGAGGATCACGCAACAGCGGGATTTCCTCAAATCTGGAAGTCTCCGGAGGTGTAGTTGCGGATTAACGCCCCCGCTGCTAGGCGAACAAATTTATAATCTCGCCGGCGATACGTTCACAGCAGCAAGGATTAATCCTCGTATTACGGCCTGATTTACAGTGCTAAATCACGCGCGCACGAGCTTTCCTACAATTTTTGTATAGATTCACCCGATAGATCAGCGCGTGCGCGCGCGCGCGCACGCTGAAACGCGGATAAATAATAAATATTTCACGTCCTTGTCTAACGTCGTCGTCGTCGTCAACTGTCTGCTTCGTCGTCGTCGTCGTCGTCGTCGTCGTCGTCGTTTCTCCGCCGTCATCCTCCTCTACATCTACCCAATTGCGTTTAATTAAATCGACCGTGTCCGCGTCCGTCACGAGCACGTGCCGACAAACGCGCCGCGTCACGTCGTTGCCCGCACTCGATGGGCTAAAAAGATACAACAAGCCGGTAATGGTAAATGTTTCATTAGCGCGAGAACGGAGCAAATTTGCCGCTCGAGTAATATCTCCGGGGTGAAGGGACAAGGGGTAGGATCGCGATAACGCGCGCCAAGTATTGTATAATATATACGTGCAGGTACATACGTTGGTGCGCGAGAGACGTCCTCCCTTGTCGGGACAAGGGAGGCCGCCGACAATCGTCGCCCGTTTTTATCCAATTTATTTCCGAGCAACGTACGCGTATCCTTTGCATTTACACGCGAGAGGAAGCTCCGGAGATTTGTTCGCGTCTTAGGACAAGCGGCGATCCTATATCTCCCTTTTGCGGTATTTTAGACGCGTGTGAAATCGCGTAAATAAAATCGTGACGCGTCTCTTCTTCCTCCTACGGCTGGCAAGGAAATGAATCGGGACGCGGGGAATTTTCGAGCACTCGTAAACTAAGAATGACCAAACAAAGAGAGGAATGTCTCTTTCAACGTATACTTATATTATTTCATTTCGACGCGTTAGAATATCGTTCGATTGGAACGCTTTACAAACAATAGCGATAAAAGAGGCGAGATTCAATCGCGTCTCATGCTTTGCATTAATATCGAAATGTTGGCCGATGAGCAGGTTAACGTTTTGTCTGAAAACGCCGTCTCTCTCGCCATCTCAAAGAGATTCGTTAGCTCCCCGATTCAACACAGGGCGCGGCTGAAAAAATAAACGAGTCGCGGGATACTTAAGGTCCACGATAGAGGGAAATCGATTTTAGAACTCCGAGAGATTAACAATTCAATCGACCTCGCGATTGCTATCGGTTCGCAATCGTTTCCCTTCGAAGGAATAGGGTAATTTCAGAAATTGTTTACCCTTTCGGTTTGCGCGTTTGCAGATATCGACGGTTATAAGAATATAATCCAAAGTCAGTTTAAATATAAAACGGAGGAATATAATCAATGTATACATGTATAGATGTATAGATGTAACGCGTGAAACGTTACAGCGACTTTATATATGCCTATTCCTGAATTAAAAAAAAAAAAAAAAAAAAAAAAAAAAAAATCTGTATGGAACGCACGTACGCACGAGAACTCGCACAACAATGAGTCAACAAGTGACGTAAACAATTCAAAACAATCAGTTATTTGTAACACAAAAGATGAACGAGCAATCTATTCATTTTATTGTATTTTATCTTCGTAGTCATGAATCCTGTATTTTATTCTCTCTCTTTCTCTCTCTTGTTCCTTCTGTCGATTATTTTTTTTATATATTTAATCACTTTGTTGCCAATCAACAACATGACGCATTCGAGAGTTAAATGAAAGCTATTGATAGCGAATCAATATCATAGTATACAATTACTGTATCACCCCCATTGAATAAAAAAACAAAATGAAAAAAAAAAAAGAACGCAAAATTTCCAAGCGACGAAGAGAATTAATTTGACGTGTCGCGATATTTCTCCGATTTTTGCGATAATTAATATAGCGTCGATCGTGCGATAACAATCGCGACTCCCCTCGCTTTTCGCTCCACCATTCCGCGGATTAGAAATGCGGAGATTTAAATTCAGGGACGTGGATATTAACCGATATAAAATCGACCGAGGGAGGAGGACCGTAACGCATATTTCAACCCCGCCGCGCGCTATCGGATCTGCTGCTTGAGGAGAATAACAAGGCAACATACGGCGAGGATCAATTATCGGGTTCAAGGAGCATAGCAGCGGCATCGGGAGCGGGTATCGCGGGCCCCGGTATTGAATTTATCGCAGCAGCTTATTTCCGCCGGTTGAAAGGAATATTTATGCGGGGCGCGGGGGCTAATTTATCTCGCAAGAGGCGTTTTATCGGGCCATGCCCGATCGGACATTCGTGAGCGGTTTTTATTTCCCCTCTCTTATCCTCCTCACTCCTCCCCGTCCCCGCGTGGTCGGCGCGCGATACCAACAAAGTGACTCTCGAATGCGCCCGAACATGATCCCGACAAGATCGCGTAAAGGCGCATACGAGAAAGTGAAACACGATCGGAACACGAAACGATCGTACACGCGACGACGGTACGATCGGACACCCTGTTTATGTGCTTAATAAGAGAGGAGCTGTGGGGAAGTGTGTCAGAAAGGTGCTCATGCACGCGCTCCAAAAGAGGGGAAAAATTAAATTCAAATATATATATATATATATATATATATATTTATTTAAATTAAATTCAAATAATATATAGTTTTCTTGTTCATATTCTCGAAACTTAAGATATTGAAACCACCGAGTGAGGCGAACAGGCGCGAATCTCAACGACGGATGAAAAATCTACTGTAACCTTCTCGTCCTTATTATGAAATAAGGACTCGTGTAAGTTCTCGCGGAGCACACAGAGTTTCCCCTACAATATTTCTTCCTATACACTTGTAGATACATCGGTGCTTTAACTCGGGCCATTTCTCGGGAAGCTAACGTCCCGTCGAGTAAGGATCTTTTTTTTTCACGCTACGGCGTGAAAAAAAAATGCATGACCAGACGGCCGATTCGATAAATCTCTTTTCGCTGACAGTCCTTGGTATTCTTTTAACTTATTCGCCGCTCGCATCTGTATCAATTTGCGAACGACAGCGAATAACGAATACGACGACTTTCCAAAAACTTATCGGGGAAGAAAAAAAAAAAGGTCTGATTCGAGTAAAAAAAAACTGTATTATTAGCTTCTCAGACGGACAGTTTAAAAAAAAATATGACGGATTCTCAGTTCCACGATCGGTCGAGCATCGTCATGAATTTTACGCGCGAGAATGTAATGAAGAACAATGTCTGCACCACGTACGTGTTGCTGGCCATAAATATTCAGCTCGTCGAAGGGCGCGTGGACGTTTTAACCCTCTGCCGATCGCGCGATGTATATATTTTGACGTCCAGGATTATACGGTGAACTGCATTGAGCACAATCGGTGAAGGCCCGATTAAATATTCATACGCTTGGTAATTGCTCGATCTCTGCGATTCGAAATTATGTATGTATGCATGCGTGTGCGTGCGCGCGTGTATATGTGTCTCAGAGCGATAAAAAGAGGGGAGGAAAAAAAAAACAAATTTCACGCGAGTAATGTATTCGATGCGCCATGATCTCTGCGATTCTTAATCAGGGGATCATTATCATCACATGTCGATGTTCAATGAGCGAATTGAATTATGATAATGTTGTTTTTCTCGTTTAACATTTCCCATTACGCTGCATTATTTCCAAAATAGTTTGCCCCCGTGTATGTTCGCGAAATACTATTTTGTTTTCGCAAACAGTTTCGCAACAATATATAAAGTACATAAATATTGACAATGTCAATATACTATTGCTTGAAGGAATGTCAAATAATGACAGAATGATATCTGATACTCTGTTATTATTATATCCATATACAATACATATACAATAATATCCAAATCTCGAAAAAAATTGAAACATTTAATTTATAATTCAACTTGTAATTTTTTTTTTTCTTTTTTAAATAAAACGCTTTTGATATAATAAAAATCATGGAGAACGATTCTAGATAATACATCAATAAGACGAACTTCTATAATTGTACTAAATTGAATTGATAAGAAATAAATAGAAAAAAAAAAAAAAAACAGTCAAAATAATGCAGTTTCAAAAAAATATGATTTGCTTATTTTATAGTTGGAGATTTTGGAGATATAGTGGATAATGTAAGAAAATTTAGCTAAATTAGTAAAATGTCGAGAAATTATATTCGTTAAAGCTTAATATACACGGCGCCTTTTAAACATTCTGAGAATTCGAGATACTAAAGTTTGTACCGCACTGAGTATAATATGGCTGCATTCTATTCCGCTACCTAACACCATCATTTCATTCGCGATATAAACGAAACGGCGGGAAATAAAACGCCTTTATCTCGTTAATCTTGTCGCGCTTTACGCGTTCAAGATAGGAAGCGTAACGGGAAGAAGGAGGCAAGGAGAGGGCGAACGGAAGAAAACGCGAAAGGGGGAAGAAGAGATGCTTATTATACTATGAACCTTTCCTCTTTTAGCCGCGAATGTACCTGCCGTTCAAACTTGGCAACGTCACGATCGATAAATAAGACTCGCAATCTTTTCCCGCCAGTCGGGGCACAATAGAGGCAAAAAATCGTAGGTCGTATCGGACGCGAGACAAGATTGCAACAGGGAAACTTACACCTGACGCGCTTGAAAATTCGACTACGGTTTACACTCTCCTCCCCCGAGAGATGCGGTCAGGCGCGGATATTCTTTCCAAATATTTTGCGCATTTTCTCGCGACGTCCGATCGTAAACGTACGTTCGAAACGAAAGAAACGTCGCGTATAAAATATATACACCGAGTGATTTATATATCGTTACGCGCGACTTTTCCGGTCGTGAATATAGGAATTTAAAATGAGAAAAGATATCACGATACTTTTCGAATAATTTTCGCGATTTAAATGAGAAGGAGAAGGACTTTTATATCTCGATATAACTCACGTCCAGCTAACTTTCAGCGAAATGCGCTTTAACAGAAATTTAATTCTTGCCGAGAAAGAATTTATTCGCGAAGAATTATTGGGCGAGAAAGGAAAGAAATGATGAATACGCAATCATTCGCACGACGGATGTCGATTTTATTTCGCGCGATCGCGATAATTCGCTCGCGCTCGTTTAACCCGTTCGTTCGTATTGCACAGCCATTACGACGAAGCCTTTGCAAAGTCTGTCGTACGATACGTGAGAGAAAAAATTAATTACCTCTAATTACAACGTTCGGGGCAGTTTCCAGTAGCGATGCCTGGGCCCGCGATACGTTTGCGTTGCGTGACCCCGATGCTTATCGAATCAATGACAATGCACGCGTGGGTGCGTGCGTGCGTACGCAACGCGCGCGAGTATAGCCGCGATAAGAGCCCGGCGATATTTAAACGGCAATCTCGCGCCGGTCCATTCATTAACAGACTTAATTTAAGACACCGCCGGTGGAATTTTAAACACGGCAAACACTGACGCGATTAGCATTAATCACCGCGTTTCGGTTCGCATTGGCGCGAACAAAAGACTAATTAATGACGCGGGGTTATTGTGTTTATGAAGGCGCCAATCTCTCTTTCTCTTCCCTCTCCCAATATTATCGTTTCGCAAAAGCGCTCGGCATGATTAGAGGGCACGTGTGTGTTTTTGCCGCGGAAAGAATTTTGACAAATCTATCCTCTCTCTCTCTCTCTCTCTCGCGTACGCGCATCCGGCTTCATTACTGCTGCAACGCACCCGACCACAATTACGGTACTCGGATATTTGTTATTCGTTGTAATGCCGCACATGCATTGTTTGAACATAGAACATTCCTCCCCAAAAATGTTGCTAAACTCGCGGTCAGTTGTTTTTCCTTCGCGAAAATTGATCCGCGGAAACCCAGAATATATTACCCGGACTATATTAAGTTTTCAATTTGTAGCGCTATATATCTTGGCAATCGTATACTTCAAATTAAATTCCCTTTCAATTTAAATCCGCGAAAAATCGGCCGCAAGCGGGATATCTGTATCCCGTAAATGGAGAATTTTTCAATTTAAAAAAATTGGCGCGTGCTCTCTCTCTCTCTCTCTCTCTCTCTCTTCTCGCGGTATGTACGCATACGCAGGCTATTTATGACCGAAAGATTTCGCGCAAGTCTAGATGATCCGGTACACGTATATGCGTATTTTCGTGTGAATCGTATACTTAAAGCGAAAAGGCGTCGCGAAAGAAACGCGTCTCTGAGGAAACATAAGCGAGGCATCGCATTGTCGAAGATATTTCAACATCTCAAAGGCTGATGCAATTTCACGTGAGCTCCGCGCTCGATGGTTCATCGATTATCAATTATTCAGCAAAATCGATATCGCAAAGTCAGACGCTTCTCGGCTCTTTGATATGCAATCGCAGATCTAGCGGGAACATTCGTTCGTATTATATCAATTCATCTTAAAAAGATCTGTGCCTTCTACATATATATCTTCGTACTTTTTCTTAAAAGTATAAATTCGTCTCGTTTTAAATCTAAAAACGCGCAAGAATATATCACGAAGAATTTATTATACACGTGTCTCTGATTTGCAAACTAAAAGAATTAAAATCCGCAATATCTGTTAAAAGAATAAATTTTCAATTTACCTGAATATGAACGCACGTACACACATCTATTCTTGTACTTTTTAAATTTCCGAATGACAACAGCGTAGTTTTACTTGCATATTATATATATATATCTTAATATACGAGAGAGATGAGTCACGCGTGTGCATAATTGAAAAAGCGCTCATTGCAATGAATCACGCGTATAGATGGATATGTGTGACTCACTAGCGGTGAATTCGCAAGTGCGCCTTATCACGCGTGCGAATATTATCGTCGAATTGATCGGACGATGGTGTCGCGTGCGGACAGACGGAAGATTGAAATTACCACTCGGAGAGAGTACATGGCGATTATGGCGAAAAGCTCGCGGTGACCTACCCGTTGCCGAGCGTATTCAGTCCCTCGAGTGAATACGCAAAGTTTTCCATGCAGCTGCAACTGCGACAGTACGGAATGGTGAGGGAGGGAGGAAAGGGGTCAACGGGGACACGTCACCAGGACTCGGACTCTCCGTAGGGTCCACTTTCCACCCGCAAGCGTGTAGCGCACACGATCCTCCTCAAACCGCAATGCGAATCTTTTGCAGGAGTCGTCGTCGTCGTCGTCGTCGCCCTACGCATGACATCCCTGCAGATACCGGAGCACGTTGTCCTGAATGAGACGGTGCGCATGCAGTGCAACTTCAACTTGGACAAAGAGCAATTGTACTCGGTGAAGTGGTACAAGGACGGCCACGAATTTTATCGCTTCACGCCCAGAGACAGGCCCCAAGTGCTAATGTTCCCCGTGCGCGGTGTAAACGTAAACGTGAGTGCGACTTGCAAGGATGTTTATGAACGACGCGAGAGTATGTCCCGATTTTCTTCTCCTCTTCCCGAGCGAGAACCCTTGTCCTTGGACAACGTATTCTTTTACAGACAATAATAGTCTGACATTTGTATTAAACATCTCGAGTATTCTCTCTCGTTATCGAATATTAGATGAGTAAAAAAATACGTTGTTAAGTTCAAGCATCTCCAATAGAGTAAATTTTTCCGATCTTTCATTCTTGTTTCTTTTCTCTCTCTCTCTCTCTCTCTCTCTGTTTAACCTGAGAGATATAAATTCGCGTTTTTGTGTACGCGTATATCTCTCGCGGCGAGATGTTTTCCGTTCGAATCTAATAGAATCTGGTTTATTCACTCTCGCGCATCGCGCATGCTCCGCGTCACGCTCGATCGGGCACAGCAGTTTGTAATCGCAAATTTGCATTCAGAGGTTCCAGTCTAACCGAACCTTGGTCGTCCTGAACAACGTGAATCTGACGAGTTCTGGGAGGTATCGCTGTGAGGTGTCGGGCGAGGCCCCCGCTTTTGAGACGGTTTCCGATCACGGGGATATGACTGTAGTCGGTAAGTATTGTTATGGAAAATAAGGCCAAACGGGGGAAATATATACACGATTAAGCTGGGATTAAAAACGAGAACGTGGATGAAAGCAGCGCTTGATTTAAATGACAATAAAATTTAAGAGACAATATTTCGATCGATATCCTCGATAGACAGAAAATAAATCCCTCTCTCTCTCTCTCTCTCTCTCTCTCTCTCTCTCTCTCTCTCTATCTAGAAAAAACATAAATTTAAATATCTAAGGTATATATAAAAAGGAATCTTTTTATATGTATATATATCCTTAAAACGAGTTGTGTATTAGCGCGAGATAATTATTTTGGTAAAATTTGCGAGAGGAGCGAGAACTAGATAAATGAATACGCGCAGTAAATGCACGCGAGTAAGATAAGGGGGATCTAATCCGAGGGAACGACAATAGCACTTAGAAAGGGTCATGGCAACGTTTCAGTTCTACCTAACGAAGGACCGCAGATAACCGGCGGTCGTTCCAAGTATCAGCTGGACGATGTCGTTCGCATGGACTGCACGTCGGCGCCTTCTAAACCACATGCGCTATTGTCTTGGTTCATCAACGACGAGCCGGTAAGTGAGACACTTAAGCCGTCGGCAAAATAATTGCAACCTTTGTTTTACGCTTCACTAAACTTTTCCGATCAACGAAATGTCTCTCTCGTTAAAAAAAGAGGGAGAGAGAGAGAGAGAGAGAGAGAGAGAGAGAGAAGAGACAGAATACACAGAGAGTTGCGCAGTATATTGCAATTTGGTAAATAAATCGAAGCTTCATTCCACTTTGTTTTCATTACAAAGACACGTATACGTGCGTGTCAATTTAGCGCTATGTGTTGTGGGTTAATCTCGAAAAAAATACTCTCTACTCCCGATAATATTCTAATTTAAAATTTATTTTGATAAAACACCGATCACCAATTTCCAATTAAAGGTGAAACGTCGACGGTCTATCGTGTCAACATTGAATATCGATTTGAAATCCTCGACGTTTATATATATTTTTCATTTATTTGATCCCATTTATGTGTCGTTAATGTTTACAGAACTTTGTCTCTCTCTCTCTCTCTCCCGCTCTTTTTCAGAAAATTCGTTACCGTTATATTCCAGCGAAATTTTCCATCCTACGCGAACGCGAAGCTTTAACCGAATTAAAGATTAACTTTAAAATAACTTTACCTCTCCACCTACCTGCGCGCGCGAGCGCGCGTCGCTGATGAATATTATTATCGTTATCGTGCAATAATTAGAATCTTGCTTCGGTGCTTAATGCAATTCTGCGTAATTGGTTTCGCGAAAAAAAATTTGCATCCAGGATCAAAAGAGAGCAATCATACTCGTTCTTAATTGTTTTCAAATTGCGTTCTATAGAATCGCGCGTATCTATTTTCCATCTCATCTAATTTGATACCGTCGATGTTGCGTAATTCGGATCGCGAATCTACGTCCCAAATAAAAATCCGCCTAATTGCTCATGCTCTCCCTCGCCACCCCTTCCCCTCTCCGTCCGATCGGATCGCGTTCCAATCTTGTTGAAAATAATTTTGTTTTGTTTTGTTTTCTTTTTTTTTCCCCCCCCACATGAATCGCGCTCGTGCCGCTTTCAGGCCGACACCGACTACCTGATAGGGCCCGATATCGTCATCGACGAGAACGGTCTGGACATCGCGAAACTCGGTCTGGAGTTTCGCGTCGGGAACAAGCACTTCAGGCAGGGCGACATGAAGCTAAAGTGCTTGGCCACAATAGCCACGGTCTATAAGCGGAGTAACGAGGAGAGCGTGGTTGGCGATGAGAGCGTTCTGAAAACGTCTATAATGGAGAGCCGCGAGACCAGGGCGCAGAGCCATACTCGCGAGGACTTGACAAACGGTAAGACCCTTCCCCTCCACCCCGTATCAACCCGTTACTTTCCCACCTGCGCCGCAATTGCGCAACGTTCCCCTCGAGCTATCGATTAATTCACCGACGCTGACTTTTGTCTCGTGTAAAAATTGAGTTTAAAATGTGAGTTTAAAGAAATTAAGATCCAGAATCGCACGGACGTCGACCGTTGCTATTTATAATCGTAGGTAATATATACGTAAAAACGTATCTCTTCAGCGTCTAGTACTTCTCGTTGAGAAGATAAAATGTACGTTCGATCGGAGAAAGAGAATCGTTGCCGTAACTTTATATATTTTTATAATTTTTTTCGCGAACGTTTTCTAATACCTTTCACGCTCTCGCAAATCTCTAAATTTCTGCGATACGCATAAATCGAAAAAATGCGGCTCGCGATAAATCATCGATTGCAAGCGGGGATGCGGAAAAATTCACTTGGGTCAAGCTCTTTGCACGATGTTATAAATCCCAATTTTATAATACTTCGCGCTCACGTTACATTATTATTTCGTTAACGGATTGGATTTACCAAAAAGCGAGTGGCAATCGGGTACGTGCGGTACCATGATTGTAAAATATATTACGATATATTTTGCGGGTGTTTTTTTTTTTTCCGACAACCGAGAAATGCATGGTTTTTTCTACGAGCTTACCTCGACTGAAACAAACCGGAGGTAATTTTACAGTCGCGTGTACGTTTAATACGCGCTTCGTATTAAAGTAGACCTTGCGCCAGAAATATTTTGCGATCTAAATACCGATTGTAAATACGCACAGCATATTTTCTATGCATACGCCCGGTGGCAAAATTCAAGTATAACCATTCGAGGGGAATATTGATATTTGTTTCGCGGTGAACGGTAAAACACGCGTTGCGAATTTTGCGATATTAAGCGCGAAAATTATTCGAGACTCCAGGCGCATCGAAGACCTCGGTCATAACGAGTAATGAGGAGTATAGCGGATTAAAGCCCAAAGTATTAAAACGAATCCCCGTAAGCGCGTAACAGCATTCGGCATTAATCACAACGGGGAAACTAATTGCACGATGCTTTAATCCGCGATAGTGCTATCGCCCGAATCCCGCAATAAAAACTGATTAATTACAGCCACACTGTATTCAAATCCTGAACTAAATTACGGCAAGAACGAGACTCCGGGCTTCACGAAATGAGTACGTGGGATATATAGTTTGGCGTTTCCGAATTAACCGTTTAAGGGATGCGCATCGCAAATTCGCTACAATCCTCCGCGAATCTCTATCCTATTTCGGCGAATGTTTCGCCGACAGCTGTATTCCGTTTCGCGAGGTTTCATTTTTCCCGACCGTTGCATGTACAAATACATATACACTTTCAACTTTTAATATTTCGATGAATTCATTAACGCGATCCAATTTTTCGCTGTCGGGGGGGGGGGGGGGAGGAGGGGAAAAAAAATTACAGCATTTATCCGAGCCGGGATAATTTTACCCTCGTGAACAAAAGCGACTTTATGATTGCGACGAATGACAGAAAGAGAGTGGGCTAATGAATATATTTCGTCTTTGATGTTTCAGGAACCGCGAGTGTCGCAGTCGAATGGACGATCCTCGTCATCGCTCTCGTCACATCGATCGTCATCGCGCGATAATAACGACCCCTCCCCCCCCCCCCCTACCCCCATCTCCCCACGTTGCTTCCTAATCATATAAACGTTAGGAGAGATCGGTTTCACCCTTATTATTAATTCCTAAAGTTCGCGTAATCGTAAAAAATAACGCAATACCGATAATGCATATAATAAGTGTACGTCCAGTTTACGCGTCGTCGACGTACGCGTGGTGAATTCTTATACATACTATCTACGCGTACTAGGCTCTAAATGTATTCTCGTGCACGCTCGGGGAGAAGGGAATGAATGATCCTTCCCTCCCTCTCTCTCTCTCCCTCTCTCTCCCTCTCTCTCTCTCTCTCCGTGCGTTCGTTCAGATCGTCCAAGGTTCTCTCTAGCGAGGAACGTCGTAAAGGACGACGTCGGAGTCGTCGTCTATTGTATCGCTTTCCAGATACGTCGATGTTATTCTTACTACGATTTTTACAAAGGGATTTTCTATTTTCACGACATATCATTTTCATTCTCACATTGGCGGTCGCGTGACGGCCGGATGACGATCTTCCCTCTCACGGGTATGTTGGTCCCTCGGGCCCCAACTTACACCCCCGCGAATGCTCTTTCACCGAAATCGCTATCGTCCAACCACCTACCTACCAATCCTCCCCGCCGCCATTTCCTCCTCCTCCCCCCCCCTCCCCCTCAGCGATTTCTTCGTACAAAGCAGAGTTAATGGTAGTGTCGCGAAGGCGGGCGCGAAATAGATTTTTTTATATTCATACACACGGGATGGATAAATCGTTCGCGTACGTGCGGGTGATCGCGAAAAATGAATGAATTGAAAAGGATTTTATGGAAATTTACTTCGCAAAATTATGAATATCCAATCGTCGACGTTTGATTTCGAATATTAAATATTTAACTTTGCGAAAATTAATGGTAAAAAAACGTTTCAAATTTTTCTTGATTCGCCTATTTTTTTTTTGCAGTGCGCGATAATAGCGTTTGAGGAGACCCTTCCTTAAAACATTCTTCGTTTCCGTTTTTATCATCTTTCGTCCGAGTATATTTAGTTAACCGTCTTACCCTCTGTAAGTTACAATTTCTCCTGGCTTTAATCTCTGATATAACTCGATCGGTAAAGATAGCTCGAATGTTGCTAATAAGAGTAGCATATGAGTACTCTAACAATAAGTGTAATATAAATATTATAGACAATATATATAATATATCCTAAAATATCTAGATAAAAAATATTTAAAGATAGAAAAACATTTGTTAGAAGAATATAGCGATCTTTATCGAGCGCTATTATTACGCATTATCGTGTGACATCGCGCAACGATCGATTCGCGAATCGCATGGGAGTGTCTTTTTTTTTTGTAACGGAAGTCTTTTGTTGTAAAATGACCGTAAGTCACGGGTGGTTCGCGCGCATCGCAACGCGATTGAGTCGAGTCCCACTCGATAACCACGTGAAACGCTTAATCGGGTCGCTGTCGTCCCTCTTCTGACTAATTGTAAGGCATAGTTAATCTCATATATGTCACGCGTACGGAATTACTATCGTATTTTCGATCGATATTGAAATATCCCAGTGGACGCGCGCGCGCATGTCGCCAGATCTAGGAGGAACAAACACGGATCTCCACTTAGGCTCGTCCGTAACTTGTCGTCGTAATTAACAATAACGCGTAATTCCGAATCGACGACATCGGTAAGCGCCGCTTGAATCGATATTTTTCTCGTTGAGGCACCGACACAAGGGAATTACACCTGACGCGACATTCGCGAGCATGTATTGTACGTGTGAAACTTGTAAAGGTAAATTATTGAAAATCGAATTTCAAAAGAGAGCATCGAATTCTTTTAAGCCGTAAAAAGATACTACTTTTTTTATGTTACGGTAGACAAAATGCGTGCGAATCAATTTTATTACGTGGTTATGTGGAAAAAAAAAAAATGTTTCTCTCTCTTTAAGAAATAAAATATTATTTAAATTTTATCCAAGAGTTCGTTCTACGGTCGAGAATACGAGTGGACTTTGTTAACTATCTATACCTAGCGAGCGCGTTAATTAAGGTCATCTTATCCGTCGCTGTACAATCGATTCGAGATGATTTTATCGCAAGCCTGTCCGCAAGCTCAGGAATAACGAAGAAAATACAATATACGTATATAAATATCAAAGTATATGAAAGTATATGAAAGTAGCACAAATGATCGAAAAATCACCATCGGCAATCTGCGCATCATCAACCGTCGACGCCGATCGATACACAATTATCAAGGATATATCTCGATTCCGTAGCACATTTTGATTGAAAAACCCGCTCTGTTACGAGTAAACCGGTACGCTAATGTCATTGCCTTACGCGAAAAAAAAAAATATATATATATATGTATATAGATAACGAGAAAAATGTTACTGCGATTGAAACCCGTGTGTTACGCGAATAGCGAAGCCTATGGAACGCATCCGAGAGAACACTCGATATATATATATATATATATATATATATATAAAAAAAAGAAAAAAAATACTACGGGGGAGAAAATGACGCGTGCTCTCAATACGAGCGTCGTTGCTCCCCCGTTTCCTGTCCCGTTTTCCCGAGAGGAAAATATACGACGCGAATATTTGACGAAATGCCGTTTCAACGCGACAAATGGTGTACTTCCCTTGTAAAGTAGGAAAGATCCGTAGCTTTTCGCACGAGAAAAAGAGAGATAGAAATTGACACACATATCGGAAAGGGAAAGAAGGCTACTCTCGCGATTTTTTGATGCCGCAACATTTTTTATTCCGCGTGATTTAACCTGGAAAGAGCGGCGGAGCCGCCGAATACGTTCTAAATCGAACGACGATGATTCGATAAAAATTCTTCCCGTATGTTTATACGATAAACTTTCTCGCCAATCTTTTTCCAATGTAAATCTAACGAGGCTTATTCGTCGATTGAATAATAACGGAGATGAAAATGAGAAATTACCGAATTCCTCGGTGGTATAAACATAAAAAAGGAAAGAATATTGATTTTCTTGAAAGCATCTTATTTTAGAAAAAAAAAAAAAAATTATTTGCCTCTCGTCAACTTTTATAGCTTTAAGCTTTAAGGAAAAAAAAAAAAAAAAGTTCTTCGCTCTTTCAGGGTTGAAACGCGAGCATATATAGAGCGGCGTATACCCGTATTATTATTTCCGAATCAACGTAAGCATTTCGACACGCTCAAGATAGATATCTTTCCGATATATTTTTCGTATAGACTCAGACAAAGTATGTATTTTGCATTGCGATTTCATGCGTAAAGCGCGCTGAAGCGTTAAGGAAATTTGGAGACTGCGCAATTCGCGCGAGAGGCGCTGTGTTTAATCGAGTAGAAACAAAACGCGTTTCATACAAAGTAGTGCGTTAAGATCCTTAATATGTGTCATATTACGAGAGTATAAGTGTTTACGAACCTGTAAATATGTACATAATTTTCATCGTTATTAAAATTATTCACTATTATAACACTGTCGAGAGTGTCATTACTGCTCAAGTATATCTCTTTTAAATTACTGTGTATAATTATTATAAAAATATTCTTCCCTTTTTTATATTTATTATCAAAATATTTTTTCTCCTCTTTTCCCTTTCTCTCTCTCTCTCTCTCTCTTTTTTCTCTTGCACAGTTATCACAAAACCTTTTTCTCATGTTATTAAATTTATATATCTCGCACATTCAATTAATATGATAAAGAGACAGTTTCTTATATCTATTTTTTTTTTTTTTTTTTAATAAAAGAGAATAAAAAATAAGATTTGTTTGTTTTGCTTAGAATCTCTAGAAAGTTTTGCGCTTGAAATAGAATAAATATTTTAGCATTAGAGAAAGAAAAAAAAAACAGAAAATTACACGATCAATGTAGAAAGTACAAGCAAAACAAACATATAAATAAAATCACGACTCACTCTTTGTTGATAATTTTTCATCTATTCATCCTTCCATCGATTCCCGAGGAGAAGTTTCTTCGACGCTACGCCTTCCGCGAATATTTACTTATTTCGTCCGGATCCACAAATATTGCACGCATTCACAGTCGACTGACGCAAGATACGATGATACTTCTTCGTTCGATCACACTATTTCACACCGATATACGATTTTCCGTATTATTTCCCGCGCAATAACACGCGTCACGTACACTTGTCGAATTTGTTCATAAGACTTTCGCGAATATTCGGATAGCCTCGACTCGATTCGGCTAGTCTCGTCTCGAATATCGCATACGAAATACTATCCACGCATAAAATGTCGTCATTTTTAGACATCGAATTTTTTTGAAGAATAACGATAGCGATAAGCTCGCGACATGAAATCCAACACTTTGTCCGATGAACAGCGACGAATATTTTCACTTATTCCATGCAGTCGATTGTTCGATTTTGCATTGATATTATCATTTTTGCGCGTCACTTTTCGCACCTAACGCACACGTGCTGCGCACCATTCTTCGAATCTGCGACCAACTGTCACTTCGGTATCGTTCGGCTCACTTCGGGCGGCGTCGATATCGCGCGTCGAGCTCCCCACTCCTCCGCTTCGCGCGACGCCATATTTCGATGCGTCCTCTTTGTTTTTCGATGTGGAACTTTCGAAGAATAATGTCGCGATGAGCTCTGAGAGTTGAATCTAACGATTCTCTGATGGACACGGACGAATATTTTTCCGTTCCAAATCGTCGATGGCTCGACTTTTCATCGATATTTTCGACTTTTCGCGTTATTTTCCGGACGCACGCACACGTCGTACACAGTCTTCGAATCCGTTCGCGAACTTCGGAGTCGTTCGGCTGACTTCGGGCGGCCTCGGCTCGGACCACCATGTTACAAAGTTCCAAGTAAATATTTTTCATGCTTTCGAGAAGCGAATTTTCGGAGAATTACACCACGATGAGCTCTGAAAGTTGAATCTGACGATTCCCCGATGGACACGGACGAATATTTCTCCGATTCAAGACGTCGATGGCTCGATTTTGCGCGGATATTTTCATTTTTCGCGTTCACTCCCGCACAGCAACGCACATCGTCGAATCCGTCCGCGAAACTGTCGCTCGGGATCGTTCGGCTCGTTCGGCCGGCTCCGACATCGCGCTCGACTCGACTCGGGTATCATGTTACAAAATTCCAAGAAAATATATTTCTCTTACTTTTTGAACATCGAATTTTCGAAGAATTATGCCGTTACGACACAGAGTCTCGAGATGAAATAACTCTTAAATGCATGTTTTTGAAATGGAATTTCGCGAAATTAAACGGCCATTTCGACTTCGTTCAATTTATTTTATTGGTCTTGGAAAGCTCGAAATAAATAAATAATAAATAAATATTATATAATAATAAATTCGAAGAAATACCGCGAAAAAAATAAATAATAATAATAAATTCGAAGAAATACCGCGAGCCGATTATTTGCAAGCATGTCTACATTTTTACGTCTCGAATTTTTGAGGAATATCACCGCGATGGATTTTCCAGCTTGGATCTAACACTTGCCTGATGAATAGCGGCAAAGATTCTTCTTTTCGGAGCCGTGGATGGCTTGATTCGACATCGATATTTTCCTTTTTCGCGTTACTTCTCATCCGGTATCGCGAGACACGACTAACTTCCCGAAATCTTTCGCGAACTTGCCTCGCCGCTCGAGGTCGCTTCGATCGCGATCGCTTTCATCAATTTTGAATAACTTTTTATATTATTTGAATAAGAAATTTAATTTTCTGTGATTTTCTAATATAAAACGCCGTTTATCGACAGATTTTTAAACATGTCTTACGACGCTTTTTTGTTATTTTATATTGTTAATAATGATTATTTATCGGAACAAAACGAAAGAGAACATTTAAATATGATCACGTGATACTTTTATACCGGTCTTTGTAAAGGCACGTATACACGAAGCTTGCTTGAAGTTGGTAAAGGCTCTGATGGAATTTGATTGGCTGCCTATTTCAATGGTTATGTTCCAAATCTCCTCTACAGTTGCGTTCAAAAATCTGTTTCTCTGATAAAGCGTGCATTTGATCGACCAATCGGGACAAAGAAATCTTTGTTTCTTTCCTTCCCAATAGTCGATCAAACGCTACTTTATTTCCATGAGTAAATTTTCTCAAGCGCGCGATAAAAGTACAAATATTTTTTAATTTTCTTTAGATAGACATTAGTGTACGTTAATTATTATTTACCATAAAGCGTTGGAAAGTTGGTTAGGAGACGAGAATTTTTATATAGCGTAAGGAATTTCAATATGATAATTGAGATATTTAAAGTTTAATTATTTAAAATATTAGCGATACAATAACCTAAAAGATGCACATTTTGAAAGTGATTTTGTTCTGTTTTATTTGAATTGGTAATCGTACCATTAACTTTTTCTTAGAACAAAGGAGAAAATTTTTGAAATTAATATTATTAACCCCTATATATTCCATTATCCGAAAATTATTATTTCATTAGATGGAGCCTATGACTCTGGGATCACCATTGAGTAGTCCTATCCAAAATCCTGGTACTCCAGGAGCTTCTTCAGCATATTTGCCAAGTTTCCTGTTGGGTGACACAAACACCGTTAGCATATAATCTTTTATTCTAAATTTAAAATATGTTAGTGTTGGATTTACTGATGCTTATTTATCTGTAAACTTTTAGCCAACAAAAGTTAATATAATGAGCCCTCAAGATAATCCGCGCCATTTAAATATCACCAACGCCAGTCTTATATCAGCAGCTTCTTATGGAACTCCAGACTATCGATCCAATCGTCAAAAAGCAGTATTCGGAAACACTACAAGTCCCAATACGTCGCAAATGAGCACAAAGAATCATACCGGAGGGCCACCGACGCGTGGACTGTTTGACAGTCTGGAAGTCGCACAGGTGTCATCGCCATATGTATCAACTACAAATCCACCTGTCACACCTATACTTGCAAGTCAATCCAGACTTATGTTGAATACGATAAACAGTCCACTGCTGTTTCCAGACACTCCAATAAATTTGAGCACGAGCGAATCTCAGGGTTTGCTGCAATGGATAACCGTCTTTGGTTTTTTGCCAACTGATATCAATGCTGTTCTATCTCATATCTCCAGTAGAGTTCGCATAGTGGACAAACACCCAGCTCCGCAGTCTCAAAGCAATTGGATACACTTGAAATGCGCGTCGGAGCAGGAAGCACAGAGAGCTCTCACGTGCAACGGCAGTATCGTTTCCGGCTCGATTATGATTGGTGTCATACCGTGCACAGATGAAGGCGTTATTCTAGGTTGCTCGGATAAAGAGAATCGTACTAAACTGAATGGAAGCACAAGATCACTTTCGACGGGCAGAATCGAACGTGTTTCAATGTATAATTGTAACGTATCACCTAGTACGAGACGACGAAAGTTGAGATCTCTGGCAGCGGGTTATAATCAGCATTTCAGTCCACAAGCTACGCAAACACCAGAGAATGTTCCACAAAGATCAACCGGTTTAGTTTCTAGAGCAATGGAATATATGTTTGGTTGGTAATTTTTCTTTTCTATCTGATAATTTCATAAGTATACTCTGTTTCGGAATTTTAATATTATTGGATATGTGAAAAGTTATACAAGAAAAGAAATTATAAAAGATATCTTAACCTCTTCTAAATGAAAATTTTTAACTCGAGCATGAAATTATTTCTGGTCTATTCTTAGAATAAACTTTTTGATAACTCTTGAAAAGTCATTATAATTTCTCTATGATATAATGAATATGATGTCTATTACTTTTTTTAAATACATTACGATATCCATATTATATTGCATTTGTGTACATATTTTTATAATTATACAGAATGGCTAAATGTTAAAGACATATTAATGTATAAGACTAATAATCTTTTTGGATATTATACGTATATTACTAGTAAATGTTATTAATTATGTAGAAAACTTGAAATTTTAATTTTACCAGTTCTTTTTATACTATATTAATGTTAAATTATAAAAAATAAATGAGAAAGAATTACAATAACTCTTATTTGTTACAGCAATTATAATAATAATGTGATAATAACTATTATATTTTTATATTTTATAATTAATACATAATTAATACATTTAATAATTCTATCCCCTCTAAATTGATTTAAATTGTTTTAAGATTAAAATTTAGATATAATTTTCTACAAAATATAAACAGCCATTTACACAAAATTAATCAATTAATTAATTTTAAAGTCAATCTCATATGTTTATCTTATTTATAAATAAAACTGAGAAATTATATCCCAGTCTCTATCTACTACATTACTTTTGCTCAACTGTAGCGCTACCTAAATCAGTCATCTTAGAGTATTTCACTTTTTTCTTATCTAATTCATCTTGAGCCCACAGTATCATTTTTAACAAGTTACTGAGCCGAGGGCTAGTTGATTCCCTGTGCTCCATCTTCAATATAGCAGCATTCAACTCGCTTGCAATCTACGATGAGAAAAATTAAGAATTAATTTGTAAAATTAATTTAGCAAAATAAAATTTAGCTCACTTTTTGTCTATGTGTTGGATGTAGAAGATCACTGAAAGGACTCTTATGCGGTTCATCAAAAGCCAACAATGCCAAGGTACGTTCTAACTCGCATAATATATTATCGTCCGACTCTCCAGCTTCGCTGAGTTGATCCTGCGCAAACTGCAATGCTTCCTCCACTCTACCAGTGCGTATCAATTCTATCAGGTGTAATTGTTGCAGATGAAAGTAGAGATATCTATCATTATCCAACAATTCAGGATGCAGTTGGTTCACCAAATTCGTGGCTTCTTGAATACGACCATTTTGTATGGCGTCTCGAATACGAATTCTCTCATCCAAAGAGCTCAGTTCTACCGTTGGACCCACTCCCGATTCCTGTTGGAACTTCTCAGCAGCTTCCTTGAATCCTTCTGTAAGAAAATATTTATTTATCCAGACAAATCACTTACAAAAATAAAATCGTGAAAAAGAGCCTAAAATTCCTCCCACCTGTCACCAAATAATTCATAATTAGGTTATTCATTGACAGTTTTTGCATATAGGCGCTCTCCTCCAGCTTCACCACCCACTCATCTTTAAGTAGGTTGTCTCCTTTCACAGATGAGCTCATTATCTTTGAAAAATTTCGTTCAAATTGTATAAAAACACTTATAACATTATGCTCTATTTATTATCAGAGTTCTCGAAACAGCTCGCAACAGCTGATTCGAAACGCGAAAGCTCAATCAAAACAAAAGGAATTGTCACTTTTCCCAAACACAATTCTTGGTAATTCTACGTCTTACTAAAAAAAAAAAAAAATCGCACAATGAAAAACATATACGGAATATTTGCCGGGATAAAAGTATAACTTTACGACGCAAAGATATTCTAAGCAATATAACTCGTTGTCCTTAATAAGGAATTCGGAGCAAAATTGAGGACTTGGAACATGTAAAAAAAGAGTAAGAACGCAATTTGGCAGGTAGCGAATCGACCAATCAAAGTAGAACATTCTCAACTTGTAATCTAGAATGCTCGACTGCGATTGGTCGATTCGTTTACTAACGTGAGTTTACGTTCTACATTTTTCTTTTGTTTTAGTCGCAATGTTCACCGAGAGAGGACGTTTAGTGTACGATTAACGAATTTTTCTTCTTTTTTATGCACACGAGACGTCCGAGTAAGGAGTAAGGTATAAAGATATATAATTATTACATTATTATTACACGTTAGATGTAAATATCTAATTTTAGTATCTAAAATTGAAAAAATGAAGCGGTTATATTGTTAAAAAGAGCAGATTTCTTTTATCTTCTATCTTTTCTCTACATGCATGCATTTCCTTTTATTATGACGCAATGCCGATTTTGCGCCTGAATTTTTTTTTTTTTTAAATTGAGAGAAAAAAGACGCGATATATATGTATAAAGATATACATCTCTTTTGGGAAATACGATACGCAAATGCTAAAAATGAAATATGCACGCAAATTTTGCTTTCCGGCAAGAGAGATCCGATAAAAATTGCATTTGCATGGAAATAACATCGAAGCGTCCGCGAAGCGCAAACGCTTCTCGCTTTGCCATTTTCATGAATGAAACCGCTTCTGTTTCATATCAACAGGCGTCCTTTACTACGCAACGGGAACATCGATCCATTCCTTCGGGACCATCCCTCTTCCACGAACTCATTACATTTCACGTTGTTCAGGGTTGTGTAGCGAGAGCCCAATGCCACGCCGGCTATTAAAATGCCCGATTGCGCTTCTAATTCGCAAATTCATCAACTAATTTTACCTTCGGGATTATACCTCTAACTTATAGACGTAAGTATATATTAATATATTCTTTATACAATACTATTATCAATTTTTTTCTCTCGATATATCTAGACCCTATATATATATATATATATATATATATATTCTTTTAGCGTGATTATCCAAAAAATCTAAATTTTATTATAACATAGACAAAGATTTAGTCAAATGATCAATATCAAAAATTTATTTCTCTTGCAATATAATTATTAGAAATTTCTTCAACAGAAAAGGCATTTTCTTCCGACAATTTGAATTATTTTAAAATTAATCTTGATTCTTGTTCTTCATTATATATCATTGTAAAAAATTTTTTTTTTTTATTTTATCATTTAAATAAAGGATATTGTCCATTATTTTAATTCTCGATTATATTTCGTGTATTTATTGAAACTCTTAGTCATAGTGGAGTTATAGTGGTTTATATGTGTTATCCGCGGTTTATGACACATGTCAACAAACGCTCTTTAATCTGCTGGTAGATAATGCGAGTAAATACAATAGATCTCGAAGAGGCACGAGACGCGGGTCACTGTATGACGTCACTGTATTCTCGCTCCGTCAAGAGGGATGAAGAGAACGCGACCGTCCGCCCCACCATCATCCCTCTCTCTTTGATCGGCCGTGCCACGGGGATTCGCCACTCGACTGGCTCAAAGATTGACGTCAATGGGAGCCCGGCCTACAAGGGGACGCCGATACTCGACCAAGACTTACGCGATTTTACGAAACTCTCGCGATTATATTTGGCCAGCCAACCTGATCGAAGTTCAACGGGGGCGAAAAATTCGTAGGCTATCTTTTCCTTCTCTGTGGAAAAGGCGTAGGTAAACTGGAAACTTGGCCAATATCGCATGCTATCTATTTTCTTTTATTTGTTCAATTTTATCACTTACTCTTTAGTTGTGTGCAAAAGTCGACCTTGTACGAATCGGACGAGACAGGAAGCGATGTAATAGAGAAAACCGATGAGAAAGATTTCTGCGTAAAAAAACTTTGCTCGCGCTATAGCAGAGAACTGAATAACAGAAAGAATATTTCCGTTAAAATTAAAATAAAAAATTATCTGGAATATTGTAAATTTTTTTCTATATTTTTATAATTTTTCTTCAAGAAATGTTACAATTTAGCATAGTATGCTACTCTTAAAGTTTTTTGAATTTTTATAATAAATTTGTATTTAATCTTTTTTTTTTTAAATAACATTTGCTATTTTACCAGCTTGTTTGCGGTTTAAATTATGAACGGTAATGTATCGCGAATAAATCGTTGCTATTTTCAGCCTGAAGAAAGAAAACAAGTCGACATGAATGCGAAAGTAACGTAGCTCGTAAATCATTGCGGGCAAATGGTAACGATAAGATTCTTCAGGCGCATTATTTATACGCGAGAGGGAGAAAAAGAAAAGAGGAAAGCTCATTATGCTTCCGGATTAAGGTTGCTACGAGTACTGTGTACAGCGCAAATGAAGAGAGACGTAAAAAATGTAGAATCCTGTTTCTTTGTAGTTAGCAAATTTAATTACTTTTGAAGAAAAGCACAAAAAATATTAAGAGAGAGAGAGAGAGAGTCGTCTTGATAGTTGGCACAAATTTAATTAAATTTTCTAGTAATAACAAATGTACTTAACTGTTCGTTATCTAAAATTTAATTAAAAAGATTGTTTGGAAAGTTTTCGATGAGATTCTTATTACTGGCATTCGGCGCAACTCTTTTTATGTCAAGTATTTCAATTTCTATTCGTAAAAGCAAGATTCGTTTATTGACTAGAATTGTTCAATTATTCAAATCATCTAACACTGTGGCTTTAGCGCTTATTGGAAACTTTTTCCAGAAAACTAAGGAATGTAAATTTTTTCCATTCGATCCCAAGATAAGGTTCTTTCGTTTGATTACAGATCGAGAGAGGAAGAGAATCGGAATAAATACGTGTCCTTATTTTTCCACATTGATTTGATTGACATGAAACGCTCGGCGCGGACTCCTGTAATTTGCCGGAAGCACCGGCTGCACTTGTCCACCTTGTGTTATGTATCCGCGCAATGCCAATTTGCGCAAGCGTGTTGCAGTGGCTTGTGATAACGACGATGACGCTAACGAAAGTAGGTCAATTACGTTGCGAGGGCGAATGCACCGGGAGAGGCATCGCAGCCTGAGGTGGCGAAGTAGAGAGCGACGACTTGCCTCGCGAAAGTAGGGCCGACCCAATGAAAGGACGCGACTACTTCTTGTTATATCACGAGAATGTCGGGCCCGGAAATGATTACTTTCCGATCGTTATCGCTTGAGGAACCGACATGATCGCGTACTCTCATACCGGAGATACGAATGGAAATAATCGCCAGCGATTTGTATTCATCGCGCTTGTCATTTACGTCGATGATTCGATCGATGGGCTTGCGAATCCGGCGGCAATTTTAATTTTAACGAGATATCCGCGAGGGCGTCTGATCGATTCGACACGCAGCTTCTACACTCGATTTAGTTCTGCGATATTGCTTCGTGCTGTCATTTGATAAATACTGATTGGTATAAAAGTTCTTTCGCTTTAGATCATTCTACAATATTTATAAAATTAATAAAGAAAATTGATTTGAAGAATCGAAATATATACGCAAAAATTATGGCACATAACATTATAAATAGAATACTGTTTTGAATTATGTGTCGCAAATTTGTAGATTATATTTCAAATTATAATTAGATTATAATTCAAAATGAGTTTTAAGCGGACGAATTTAATTATCAAAATCAAAATCACGCATAAAGTAGCGCGAATATAACGTGTATATCGTTAAAATAAATATTATCTCAAAGTAAACACTATTTACACAACATGCGCAAAAATAATTTACGTTTATAGCCTTCATGTCATTTTTCGTTTCACCCTTCACAGCTACGCGAGTGTTCATCCGTTGATATTATCGGACGTGATATTACTTTAAGTGCAATAACGTCACTCCCGGGACCTTTAGATGTATTCCAAAAGTCGCTTTTATTTAGAGACATTTCTTCTATCAAACAGAGATTCCTATGGTCATGTACCGATTCTTTGCAAAGATAATAGACACAGTTTCTTCAAAATTGCCCGAAACGATACTTTGCGAGTTCAAATAGATAAAAAAAAAGTTTACAGACTCTTCTTTTCAAGATGAAGACAAGGCGAGTTATATTCTACTATTTCGTTCGTTATATCTTAAGCTTTATAAAAGAAATATAAAACAAAGACTCGTAATAATATGTTACCGAAAATATTTGTCATTCTCATTATTTTTGCAATAACTGTTATTAAGCTATTGTCGTGAAACCTTAATATCTGATGTAGGGATGTCGATCTGATGATGCGGAAAGAAAATATGCCCCCTGTCGCCATTCTCAGTATCTATCGAGAGGAAGGGAGAGAGGGAGAGAGAGAGAGAGATGGGAGGAAAGAGAACTCGCGTGCGTGGGCGCATAACGTTCTCGCGTGGGCGTGCGGCCTGTTGCGGGGGCTGAAGATAGGTGATTGGGGATGAATACAGAACAAAGGGAGCCAGAGGGAATCTCTCTTCTCCCTCGCAGCGTAATGTACGGCACTAGGCTGTGCTGACTTCGCCACGAGATTGTCGTTGGAGATTTTTACCCTAAACCTGTAAGCATCCTATATTTACAAGACAATTCGTTTTGACACTGTGAATATAATTTACACAAATCTTTATATATGTATTTAGATAAATCTAAAGTAAGTGTCTTCGGATTAAGAAATTGAGAAGAAAAAATAAAATCTTGAACTTTCTTATATATTATATTTATATAATTGTATTTTTTGTATAAATTATATTCGCTTTTTTTTTTAATAGAAATTTGTTGACAAATTAAGATAATAATTACACATATACACATGTTAAAACATGTAGAATATAATGAATGACAAAAACATCAGAGCAGATGAAATAAAAAATTGATAGATTTATACATAATTTCATTATCGTATTCTTTAAGTTGAAGAAAATCTAAAATAGATATAGAAATATTGTTTTTATTTTGTATCTTAATTTTCTATTGAATTTTTATTCGTTCCACAATTATTTGCACTCTGATTTACTTTTTTCACTATTATATTCTGTCTTTTTAATCGCATTTAATCGTGTGACAATTTTTTCTCTTTCTCCTAAATTTACTCGAACATACCACGATATGAAAGTAAATGTTTGATAAATGAAGATAGATTGAGAGGATAGATAATGTCCCAGCTGAAAATATATACGTCTATACTCTTTCTCTAATATTATTATCATAGACCGTAGAATCTCACGACTTGCACGTCACTATTTCAAATGCCAAAGAAAACTACTCCTGTGACGTTTGGCGTAATGGTCACATTAAAAGTAAAGACGAGTAGATAACGTCATCATAGCCAATATATGACGCAGTGGGTCTTGCTATGTCCGATATGGTGGTGCTTTAACTTTCTATTAATTCTTCCGAGAGTTTCCAGGCTTCTACTCTACGTTTCATGCACTATAGTACAACGTCGACTTTTCCTTTTAACAATTTTATTTTTAATTTAATACTATATTAACAGCACAAATACAAGATTATTTTTATAAGAAAAATGTATCTTTATAAATTTACACAGGAAATTATAAATAAAAAAGAAGTCCCATAGAAAAATAGCTTTATGGAATACATAAATACAATAGTTGCATACTTTTCTATGATTTCTTTTCGATTCTGTGCTAAGATGAAGGCTGCATTCATTCGAGAAGAGACGAACCGTATTTGTTAAATGGCCGTGTTGAATTTCATTCAAGGGCTGGCAGAGAAGTGTAAACAGGACCTATGCCCTTTCGTCAAAGACAAATACCTCTCAGATTACAGAAATATTAAATTATAGCAGAGCGATTTATATTGCCTTATAAAAAGAATGCGCATTCTTCGCGCATAGAATTCATTAATATCACAAAAACTATTATCTTAAAATGAAAAGATTTCAAGCTTAAATCTTTTAAACATTTATAAAATCTTCATTATATATGTATATCTGATTGATGCAGAATTCATCTTCATGTTACAACTAAACCGATGACACAGCAGCCGCAAACTTCGCACTTTGGATAACATCGGCTGACGGAGGTTTTCGACAGCAAAATAACAACATAATCCCTACGCAAACGATCCTTACGAGGCCATGTAGGCCATGTAGGGATCCATCGGGAAGACGCAGTTGGGTCATCGCGTGGGCAGACTCTCTTACATCACGATGGGACCGTGTGCGCACCCACACGAATATACGCGTACATATATGGTATATATCTCGATGTCGTGTGCGAGGAAACGCAGCGCGCGCGCAGCCAACAGCGTCGTCGTAGGGTGCTCACCACCGCGAGTCGGGAGATGGGGAATGCTCGTTCACTAAGGTGGGGGTTGGTTGATCGACCGTACCCGCTTTTCTACTCGTCCTGCCGAGCCCCGACATTCATTCCATCCCGAGTCGGCGGATTTACTAGGACGTGCCCGTTCTCCAGCTCGGTGCCAGCCCAAGGATCAGCAAAGGACCATTCAAGACGAAGGAGCAAAGCGTGAAGGGTAACCCAGCGTTCGCCACATCTCGCAAGGTAAATGAGATCTTGTGATTTTTTCATGTATATTATTTTTTTTTATTCTCGATTTCGACTAACCATCCGGAAATAAAATTAGGATCCTGAAATTCGAGTGACTTGCGATATATGGTATATATGTAATTATAAACGCGTTCTATACCGTCCGCTTGTATGCGATTGGCTGCCCTTAGCGTATTTATACAGGTAGTTGCACGACTATAAATTAAAAATTTTATTTTGTTAAATACTATTAAATTTTGAATAATATTCGTAACATTTTATATATATTATTATATATTAAGTATTGAGTTGGAAGGAAACTAATGTTGTATTCTCAATAGATGACTTTAGTGTGTTTTATTAAAAAAAAAATAATAATAATAATAATAATAATAAAAGTAAAAAAGTAACAACGATATTACTTTCCTTTCAATTTAATATTATAATAGACTTAAAAGAACTTGCTGGTTCTCGGGATTAAATGTAACTTTATGCTTCTGTCCATATCTTTTTGAAATAATAATGCTTTTCATCCATTCTCGTTACAATTAAAACTAATTAACATTAATAAGACGATTAAAATGGAGAGAGAAGAAGGCATTTATCGCACGCAGACTTGTCAATGAAATGCATTTTTAATTAAGTGACTCGCCTAGCCATATAAGCTCGTATACGCTCGTATACTGATAAATGACTATAGTATTTGTAGACGCAACAAGTGTACGATTTCTAGGTCTACTATATCCGGTTTGACGTTACTGTACAGGTCGCTTTAATTATTAAACTTTGTCGTTTATTTCGGACAAATGTCAATATTGGGAGCGTAATTCCCAAGCGTTAAATCCATTGATCGTTTATTGCGACATTTTAACATAATGAAATTATCGTAAAAGCGGTTAATTCTGGCAATAATTTTTCTGAATGTTTTATATATAAACGTTATTTCAATGTAAAAAAAAAATCTTAAAAATTGGAGAGAAAAATATTTTAATATTTTTTAATATTTGATGAGTGTAATTTTAATCATATGTTTTATAACATGAATATACATGAACATAAATCTGATTAAACTTTCTGTATTTTGTATTGCGTAACCCGAGACATTTGCTACGTGAAACGGCGCGAGATATAATAAGCGAACGTGTCGCACAGAGTACTGGAAATACGCAGTCGCATAAATATATATATATATACATGTATCGTTTCTGTACGCAATTTTGAACTCTGACATTTTGTTACTATTGTGTGTTCGCTACTCTCTACCAGCCATTTCCAGCATCACTGTTAGAGTTCATATAATTACACGTGTTAACTTACTGGATCTCCATAATTCATTAATGAGAGATCAATTGAGAGCAATTAAAACGTAACTCGATCGCGCAACATGCGATATTATTGCAATATAGAGTTTCTCTGATATCTAATGACTTCTCTAATAAACAAGTTTGATATCGATGCATGACAAATTGGAATTCTCTAATTGCGTATAACTCGATAAAGTTTCAAAAATATGGATTAAAAATTATTGCATTTTTAAAGTCCATGTTTTAGAATATTTATTAATATTTTGTAGAAAATTCTTTTGTACATAGAATCGCATTGGCACATGATAAAACCAAGTTCGATAAAAAGCACTTGATCAAGTTACACACATGTGACGTAGCAGCTGCAAACTCTTGCGTTTATACGTCATACGGTAACGTCATAGTCGAAGAAAGTAAACCGCGTTGATTATGAATTTGTCAGATGAAACAGTGGCGTCATACTTGAAGAAATTGTATCGCTTTATCGATTATAGAACATCCCTTCCCTACACGACGTAATATTTTTATATAACCGCAAACATAAGCGAGCCCTTATCGAGCGCCCTTATTGCCCTTACTTAATCTTTTACGCACCGTGGAAATAGACTCTTGACATTTCGTACTACATGACATTTGGTCTTCAGCCATACGAGATGAATCTTCTAGAATTATTTTCAATATCCCTGTACACGAAAAGAGAAAGAAGAAAGTATCACGAGGTTTTAATTCTTAAAATAACGCGCGAATGTATTATCGTTGATAAAAATTCCGCAAACTCTGTCGCAGATGACATACAACTGGGCGTGGTTGTTGCTGCTATTCTCGCTAGTCTCGATAGGCATGTGCTTGCCCACGAGCTTGATCGAGGACGTGAAAAAACCGGATCAGGCCATGAAACCAAAATGTAAGATCTGAGGAAATTAATTCTCGCATTGCACGTTAAACTTGTGCTAAAAATCATTCGAATCTCTTGATTTCAATACTTTCTATTATTTTCTGTTTCTTCTCAATATCGCGCTATGTCATTTTTAGCGAAACGAGCGCAGGAGATGCTAATGTTTGGCAATCAGCAGAATCGACAGGCCAACCCTGCCACCGGTGAATCTTTCACGTCGAATATGGAGAAACGTGAGTATATTGCTATAAACAAAACGCTGCCATAATCCGAGATAAATATTGTACGACCATTCTGAAATATTTGCATTTTTACATGCTTAGGAACTCTTGCTTCCTCGGGATTGGGAGGCTTAAAAGCGGCTATTGCTGAGGACGAAAAGCCATCCCAATCCAAATCGCCTAGCAATTCTATGTACGAGCATGAGACGTATTCGCCGTACGACAAGAATTATGAGTAAGTTTCTGATTCCTCCGTAAAATCAAATTTTAATATATCGAGTCATATCACGATCTCTAAACGTAATCAATAAACAAAATAATTTTTTTAAATTTTAATAATTTAATAGTATAAATTACATTGATATCTTTTTTGGAAATCTTCCTATATAATAACTATTTTATTATAATTTTGTATATTATCTCTCTTTCTCTCTAAATTTTTCATCGAATATAATATATGTGTTTCAGTTACGGTAAAGTCCTCATGAACGAGGTCGAGGAGGATGGACCGCGCGTGTGGGATGTACCACCGTATTCTCGATACTACACGGGCGAGGATCGGCGCAAGAGATCGGAAAAGTCCACCGCGACGGCACAGCCGACGTTGCAGCCTCCGACCAACTCGTACGAGTTCAGACCGAAACGTCTCGTACCTACCCAGCAACCGATGCAGGCTCAAGTTAAGAGGAGGTACGTGGTCGCGTCCTACTTCTCCTAATTCCAAAATCGATAACCGACGTGATCGATACCTCCGGGGCAACCGCTATTAGAATGCGGTAGATAACGAAATCCTCTCGAAAATGACACAAAGGATGAGTTTTATAATCGTTTCACTTACTGCTCGCGATCCGTTTTTATTTGAAGCAAGAAATCATTTGTTTGATGAATGATTTATGTTATGCGACACAATTAATTTTAAAACAACTAACACATTAGATTGTCATCGAAAATATGATGAAACGTCGGGAGTAAAATTGTATAAAATTACGCGATTGCTTTTTTTCTTTTAGAATTTTAAATTGCAATAAACTTTCGGGCGTCTTTAATATCGCGGAGTTGAGAGTGCAGTTGAATTTGGAACAACAAGGACTCCCCACATAAAGAATGGATCGACTCGACGGCGGCAACGGCGGCGGTTATGCATCACCATGCGCGCCCTTTTCACCCTTCCCGCCCACCAAGCATCCCTCTTTTCCTCCGGCATTCCTTCTGAATGGGGGATGAGAGGGCTCGTGAGGGCGTTGCCCCCTGGCGTAGGGACGGCGGCGGTCGACTTGACGACCGAAGTCATATCGAACCACTTGCAGAGAGAGAGAGAGAGAGGCTGTCGTCATCGGAGAACGTATCAGTAGCGTACGTTCGACTGGTGCCCTTCGAAGATATAATCAAACGAAATCCTCTTGCAAATTTTGCGCTTGCATATGATCTCCATGAATTGATCGATATACATCGGTATTCGTTTTTCAAGTAGAACAGAAACTATTCTCAATACGATTAGAAGATACGAATTAATCGACGCGATCTCGATTATTATATCCTTGACATATTACTTGAAATGATTTCACAACGCTTGATAACAACGTGACGTTATGTTTGGTCGAATTATCATGCGTTGTCGCAAGATAAAAATACGCTTTCCTGGAAAGTGCAATGTGGATTTATCGAGTGGCGAATCTAATTTCAGGAAATCGCGTGAACACGAACGCTCGATATCAAAGTCGTAAAAGCGGGCGAGCGCGCGCGCGCTTTGCACGGAATTACCTTAGATCGGCGAATTTAAAATTAAACACACATACGAGACTTTCATCGAGCGCGGACATAATTATCGCTTTAAACTTAGCCGTCGCCATTTATTTTTATACGAAGAATGTACAAGAATGCACACGGCCTGATCGTCGCAAATGTTGTAGGTCACTTTGCTGGGGACCATTAATTTTTCCTCGATGAAATTCTTATAACATGATAACCGCGCGCATATAGTTTCCATTATGCTCAACGCGATTACATAACGCATTATTCTTAGACCAGTGTCATAATAATAGAAGCACTTGGGCATTGTTCAAGAGCACTTTGAATATATGGTATTATCATGAGAAAAAGCGTGCTGCACTCAGCATTAAAAATCATGATAAATTTTATGTTCTTATCTTTTCGATACGGCGTATAAATCCCGCTTACAGTTAATAATCTTTATGTTTTGTTCCGAATATATTATTAGATTAAAAATTTCTCCTATTAAAATTTTCCGAAGAAATAAATTTGAGCACAAAAATCGCGATATTCAATTAATTCATAAAGTGTTCTTCACAGTTCCTGACATTTGGGCTAAAGAAAACAGTTTACTTCAAAGTGAAAATTCGAAAAATTATAACTAGAATGAAAAAATCGGAGATCTGAGCGTGTTTATAACAAAAATGCCGTTCTACTTAAAAGATCGCTATTGTTCCCACGAATTAATGATTTGTGTATTTTCGGCTTTTGGACCATTTGTAGAGGAAGATAATTCTAGCGTGCAGCAAAATATAAGCACGGATACAGATTTAAGCGATATACGTATACGTGATGTACACGGATGCAAAACGCATACATACACAATCATACATACGGAGAAGAATTTGGTATAGTGCACGAATCGCTCGATATGCGTGACGTAGACATAGGTGATGGTGGTGGTAGAGTATCCGCGAGAGTGGGCCCACGAAAAGCTGAATGGAATCGGGAAGGCGAAAGTAGGTCACAGCTTGATTGTTTGGCGTATCTCCAACCAATCAGCTGACAAGCGAGCTCCACGAGTTTATCGACGATACTTCCGGCTGCAGACATGAGCTTTCCGCCGATTTTTTTTCTTTCTCTAGTGATATATTTAATAATCCGCCGATGCATTACAAACAATGGCCTCGTTCTCGTTCGAGGATTTGTATGAAAATGTTTCGTCGAGAGAACAAATTTTAATAAAGAAAATACTGGATATAATAAAAAGTAAATTAATAGATTAGAAAATTTATAAACAATATGTTTTGATAACTATAAATATATTAAAAAATACTTTTGTCATATTTCTTTCATATTTTTAAATATAAATATAATTTTATATCGAACGCAGTTTTTTCACGAAATGCAAGTCTAACCGTTATATAATTTTTTATCATTTGTGATAAAAATTCCAAGATGTAAGGCCACGTACATACACAAACGCGTGCGCACAGATCGTAAGTCGCAGTAGTAAGACCAAGCGTATAATCAGCCGGAGTATCTTTACGGCAGTAAAGATACGAGCCCTTACTACGTGTTGATAAACACCGAAAAGATGAATGAAAATATTCTACGAGCTTTTGGCCCATGACCAACCAATCAGCTGATAGCGTTAAACCCTGCCAGGCATCGTATCGATCATTCTACCCCACTACAGATGCGATATAACTATCAGACGACGGGATGCGTCAATCGACAGGAGGCGACAATTGTTGCCACTCGTGTTTCGCGCGATCAAGGCGTGTATTGTCCGCGTACTCGCCATTGTGTCGGGTACAAGAATGCATCTATCGCGTTCACAAAGGATAGTTCGCGATGGCGAAATAAAATCGTTCGTGTCGAAGAACAATATTGCGTTCGATATATAGGGGCGAGTTGTCGGCGATCGTCGCTGGTCGCTTTGCGTCACGGATAAGCATCGATCAATCTTGAAATATATACGTCGCACGGACAGAGCAGGAATAATGAATCCACGAAGCGATTCCGAAACGAGATTGCGAGACATTGATATGAGCGTATAAACATTGCGGAAAAAAGAAGACAATTTTTGTAATTGTTCTCGATTAAATCGTCGTTCCTCCTTGACATGTTTAATATAATCGCGATATACAATATCTGCAATCAAAAGTTGTGTTCGGTTATTAAGATTTTAAACTTTTAACTATCAGATTACATATTTGTAGTATCAAAGAATTATTTTTAAATTCCTATTTTTAAATTCTTGAAAATTATATTTGCTGGAATATTATGCCAGTAATACAGAAACATTTATAACATATTTAAATTTTCAGCATCCCGTTCTATCAAGAACCGCGATTCAAACGGGAACTACCCTTGGACATTGATCCTGACGACGTATTGACCCTTTTGTCATTGTGGGAAAATGAACGACGTAACGGGTAATGAGATGAGCATGAATTCTTTCTTAACATTACTTTCTATAAATACACGCGCACTTTATAGCGAGCTTGTTTTTATTCCATGAACAGAAACTGGCGCAACTATGCTAAAGAGGAATACGATAATATGATAGAAGACAATGGTTTCCTTGACGAAGAAGGCGCTAGAAACGGTTAGTTCTGACAACTTATTTTATCTTGTATAATTAAAACGCCAACATATCTATATCCAAATAAAAATGATGTATGAAAAGAATGATATAATAATTTCTTCACTAAACATGTTTCCTATTTTTATCAAGATTTCCTTTTAGCTCTTCCATTGTTAGACGCGCCAATGTATCCCTCTCGGCACTACGACACGTTGTCACCCTCCGACATCGGAATAGTCCGAACCCACCCGCCCGGCTATTATGACCAATTGGATCAACAGTATGAAGGCACCAGTCAGTACGGCAGTCCTCAATATGGCAATTCGCAATACGATTACGTTTATCCTCAGCGTGCCTACTATCCTCACGAGAAGAGGTTCATGATATCTAAAAAGCGAATGCAGGTGAGTTAGACTTGATAGTTGGGATCTTTAAAAGATAATTAATTATTATGGAAAATTTATGTAATTAAAAGATGAAAATAGAAATTATATATGCAAAATGTATATGAATATTTCCTTTTTTCTTAATTTTCAGAGCTACGATCCGTATTCCACGGCTCAGTTGCAATTAAGCTCCCAACCGCGAAGTTATCAATATCCCCATCGCGTTGTCTATTAAATAATCCACGATGTGATTTGTCTAGAGATGCGGGAAGAAGCGAGAAATTTCTCAGACAAAAATTCTATCGAAAAAAAAAAGAAAAACCAGCAGTTGATGTTTCTGAGAAGAGGAGGGGGAGCTAGCACTCTTTCGATGAACGGCCCTCGCTGTCTCTTCTCTTCGACTATTCTCCCATTTTTTCGTAGGAGGAAAAAGAAGCAGATGCAATGGCGGATTTTCTCGTTCTAAGAAACACGGTGCTCAGAGAAACAGAGAGAGAAAGAGAGAAAGAGAGGCTTCTCGAGTCGCAAGAGACGCGCTGAACAATCGAGAGACATTGATTCGTAAGGAACAAATCTTTTCTTTTTGGATTCTTTCTTATTGAAGTATCTTGAAATAGATGTGATAAATTCGTATCAAAAATATTTTTTATCTCATGATGGAAATTTTACGACGACAAAATTTGATTAGCATAAATTTTAAGAGACGGTGTGAAACATATCAGAATCATTCATGATGCAATCCGAAATATCTTGTGCTATATAAACGTGAGTTCGAAGATTCGATTAATTTCATTGAACTCTTATAATTAGTTTGATCGCAACGATGGTTAAAAAAATCAAAGAAGCTTCAGCGCGCTCTAGTCGTTCCTAACTCGCTTAATGGTAATGTTACAATTTTAAGCTCCTTTTGCGTGTAATACGAGCGATGCGCCCGTAATGACGCTACGACTGAATCATTAAACAATCGTAGTATCAAATCAAATTACCCTCAGGCTTGGTTTCGACGACTCTTTGTGACTGATAAAATATATACATACATACATATAGATAGATAGATATATGTGTATATGAAGCGATATAGTTTCGCGTATGTGCGTTTATGAGTTAGCATGAGACTAGATGTAGGTCTATTCGTCTATTAGGCAATTCGAACGAATAAGATGAGAGAAATCGGAGAAATGAAGAAAGCGAAGGCAAAAAATGTTTAAAACGATGTTCAAGATATATGTATAAAAGGGAGAAAAAATCTAGAAATCAAATACATTTCATATTGCGCGAGATAAATTTTATTTCAGTACTACACACACATATATATATATCTACGATGGAAGTATAAGAAAAGCGTTATAGAATGTTAAAATTTCTTCGTAAATTCTTGATGGCTGCGCCAAATGCAGAGTGTCAAAAATTATTATATTATATTCATATAAGTGAGAAGTGCAAACTGAACGTTGACTAATCTAACCGCGAACCGTCGTCTTATTCTACTCATCAATATTCGTATTTCTAGAACGCAGAGAACGTTCGAATTTTGTGAGCGTAATATACCGAAGGAGTTCTTGTAAGATTTTCTTCGAACCAAACACGGCCTTCCATATTCAACACTCCGAGGAGACTGAACATCTCTATATAATTAATTAACATAGTTAAATCCGTTACACGCGTCTTTATAAACGACATACATATATACTTACTTTTATCCCTCGTCGATTTTTAATTAATTGCGGGTGTATGTATCTCTCACGTTTCCCATATTATTTTTCATTCATGAATTTTCCGAATAATGTGGAATCGACTTTTCTTTTGATGAAAGTTTGATTTGTTAACTCTTAATTTTTTAACATTAGATATATTTGTGGCTAATTAAAATTCTATGCTAATTCTTTCTGCTAATTAAAATGTTCCAAAGTAAAAAAATAGACTGGAATATGCCCTTGTAAGACTGGAGAGCACACTATAAGGATAATAGATATTTGATTATGTATACTTTTCATATACTTCATTATTTAGCATAACTAGATTTTTAGATTAAATATAAGTTTCATCAAAACATTCAAGATTTGTTATGCAATTAATATTACACAGACGGGAGCGGTAAATTATATATTATATAAATAAAAAAGAATCAGCCAATCATATATTAATAGCTTTACTCTTCTCGACAAATAATCTCGCACGATCGATGTTTAAAAGAAGCAAGTTTGCCGAAAGTATGTATTTTTATCATGTATCGCAGAAAAGGCAGCAGAACGTGCCGCATATATATACGCCGTATAATTTCTTCTCCACACGCGTAATTTCCCATTTACACATTCTGCGTCTCTTCCCGTTATTAATAATAGAATGCACGTCAAATATTATATTGTTATTATTAAGATTTTATGAAAACGATATTTCTTTTAATAAAGAGATAAGATTAAATTATTTTTCAATCAGAAAGATTTAACAATGATTTATTTCATCTATGAAAGATTGTAAAAACTCAACATAATATATAATATCCAATAAAATGTCTAAAATAAAGATATCGTTTACACACATCTTCCTTTCCGAAAAAATATAAAACATTTCTGGCACACATACCTGTCTTTCGTACGTTATCTGATATAATTATTGCACTGAGATTTTTTTTTTTTACGAGAAAATGATGAACAGTAATTTTTTAAACTTTTTACGGTATCACAAGAAAATGTGTTTAAATTTTTCATTTAATTTAAATTTCGTACAATATTTGTCTTTGCAGAGAAACTTCCGCGCAAAACATGCGTAAAAAAATTGCGTGATGATACAGCTGTTCTTTTGATATGTTCTTGCTTTGATATTTTCTGCACTTTCTACGCTTAAAGTGGATATATACATATACATATATATATATCAAAGTTTCTCGAATAAAAAAATAAATTAAGAAAAATTCTAATTAAAACAGATTTATTTTGTATAAAAAAAGGGAAATGTGTATTTTTGGTCCCTTGAATATCACTATATATTTTACCTTTGATTATAGGTTGTGTCAAACTACTTGGATTGTTTATTTTCTACCTCGATTGATCAAAATTAATATTTAATCAAGAATCAATTGTATAATTAAGTGTAATTAAATTATGTTTGCACGCCAATAATCGTTATAACGTTCATGTAGTATCTTATGCAGGTTATAGATCAGATCAGAATAGGTTATGTTATAAAAACGTTTTGCAATTTCATCTTTCGCCAAAGTAAAGAATTGATGAATATATTTGACTGGAAGAGAATATATTCAAGGCATAAGCATATTAAAGATTGCGATGTTAATTCGAGACTTGTGCAAAATATCCGCGAAAGAAAAAGATGAGCATAATTATCTCATGTATAACCGTATCTGTGTAATTTATTTTTGCAAATTTTAATACAGCAATCGGACGCATTTCTCCGCGAACGTTATCTGTCTTCCCTTCCTTTGGGCCGATTCTGAAACAGATTTTACAATTTTACAAAGCGATACCAAAAGAGGTTACAATGAAACTCTGTCGATATCCAGACCCACGGATAAGGACAGAAAATCTGCAGGGAAAGGGAAGGGAAGGGAAGGGAAAGGAAAGGAAAGGAAAGGAAAGGAAAGGATAGGACAGAAGCAGCACAACACTGATGCAAATCGAAACCAAGAGTTACCACTGATAGAACTCACTTTGATCTACCCGCACACAAGATTGAAAAATCTTATATTGCCCGAGACAACGAAACCACTGTCTTTTTTTCCTACAGTTTTCCTTTTCTTTCTTTTTTTTTTCTCTTTAAAGTTCTCCCTCTGCGATACTATTTCGTCTCAGATGCACAATTTTGTACTCGATATGTTGCAGGCGACACGACTACTTTTCGTTGAACAAAAATTCTGAATTAAAATTTCGAATAACGCGTTTAGAAAGTTAATTCGCGACTTTAATTTCTCTCTCTCTCTTTGAAAATCCACAAACCACAGAAAATTTCACCAATGTCACAGTGGCAATCTCTTTTCTTTCTCTCTCGTTATGGCCGACAATATACATAAATGACTTGACAGTCTTCCTTCCTTCCTTCGCAAACGGAGAAGGAAATTAATTCTTAGCCAACACAAGCACTTGAAATCTACAATCTACATTTTCGCGATTGTTCCCGATTGTCATCGCTCTAATCGTTGCTCAAAATATCACAGCACTATATTGTTGCACGATAAACTTCACTTAACAAAAGCAAGAAAAACCAAATTCTATATATACCGGATACAAAACTGTTGAGAATATCAAAAGCAGTCTACTTAATTTGTCGGCCACATGCATGCATTTTAATTGAAGAGTTTCGACGTCAACTTTTTATCCATCATACATTCGATATTTTTAACGGCCCTAATCTATCTAAATCTTTACTTTTCTCGCGAATAGCGACATTTAGAATGCATATCACTGTAAACATTATCGAGTTCCTGAGAATTTTCGAATTTTGATTAAGGTGAAGAAAAACGGTGCTAAGAAAAATTGACACATTTTGTAATTTTTTTTCTCTACATAAACTGCATCTATTTTTCCGTTCAAACACTAAGCATACTTAACCACTGCACCTTCAGTCACAATCAAGTATGGCGAGAATCATCTTTCTTTTTCCTCCATCTCTGGAACGAATATAAAAATATACATTCCAGATATGTATTCACAAAGCGCTCCCCATACTCGAATGTGAAACACAATCACTTTTTCTTTTTTTTTTTACATTTCACTGTACACATGTTTATAGCGCCTTTTTCTTTTGATGTCACCAACCAAACACTGTCCTTTATAAAAATCAGTCCTCACTTAAAAAGGAATAAACTCTTGTTGACATTATGAAAACACAGATAGAGTAAACTTCGTTTTACGGTAAACAAATTTCTGTCTCTTCCTGGATTTACCCCTTTTCCTCACTGTCTGCACTTTTCGGCACAGTCCAAACTTGAGGAACTCGTAACTATTCACGAATTATTTACTGCACAATCACTTACTAAATGTTATGTCACATTAAAGAGAAATCTACAGAAATAAGTATCGAAACGCTTAATTATACATGTTTGCCATATCAAATATACTCTCTAAACCAGATCTTTCACATTTTTAAAGTTTTTTGAAAATCACCATATTCTCTTTATGACATATATGTGTCATCTCGTTATAGAGCTATACAATGAGTTTGCCATAATTTAAATTGCGCTCTTTTTGAATGTTGTCCACATAATTTTTTTTCTAACAAAGTATAATTTAGAAGCATACAGCTTTGTCGATGAAAATATGTAAATATCTAAGACTTAATATTGTTAAAGTCTACAATCATAAAAAAATTTTTTTCATTATAAACAAAATATTCATTGCATGTTTAGTTTTTTTTTTTTAAGTGCACATACATGTCTTAGAAAGAAATTCACTTTGCATTTGCTAAAAAAACTAAAGCAATTATATTAATATAATCATATGCATATCTGCAAATGTGAAAGAACGGTGCACAATATATCATTATCAATATGTACGTATAGTTATATTAGTATATATATATATATATATATGTGTATGTGTGTGTGTGTGTGTGTTTGTATTATGTGCGTTGTATGTGTGTATAATACAAATAAATTCTTATACTACATTTCGAAGTAATCACACACATATTTGTGGTATATATAATAAGAATTACGATATTCCTAATATTCAAGATTCAATATAATTAATAAAGATCTTGCTGTTAAAAATATTATCGCTGGTAATCACCATTATCTGATAGATGAATAAATAGAATAATGGGAAACAATACCAACATTGTGTTTTTTGATAGAAAATAAGTATTCTAATCTCTCTTAATATATATTAGCAGTTAGTATCGATAATATATCTTCATGGAAAAGCGCGATTCTTCTGGAAAAGTTTATCATATAAATCATATAAGATTATATCGTACAAAAAATCAATTCTCTTTGATAATATTTTAAATTAAAATTAAGTATCTCATCTAGCATTGAACTTAATTAACTGTACAAGAATGAAGAGATCTCATGATAACGTGCGATAAAAATTCGCGTCGTCGAATTTCGAGAATTTATATAGATCCATATCCAATTGATATAGATTTTATATAATTCTAGTTCACTGGTAAACTCGACTCGAATTTTAGACGTCGCGAATTTTCATCATTCATCTGATTGTGAAATAAAGTTGTTAATGTTTCCGACATCTCAAGTCAATGCAATATATATTCATATGTAAAGTAAAGTATCAAATATTATTAGCTCTCCTATCTACGATCATATAAGATTAAATCTCCCGTAGTATCTGTGGAAGCATCAGTAAAAAGCAAAATACTTACATCGATCAAAAAACACAAATTCTCCTTTTTTCACGTTCTGTACACTGTTTAAAGAATCTTTGCACTTACGATATATATAATCATACATACACACACGAGATGAGATATTAAAGGTTTCTCTTTAGGCGCTACCCCCCTTAACCACTACAATTACCAAGTGGTCCTCCTTAAGACTCTCCTCGCTTAAACTAGGGCATGTACGTTTCAAAAGTTCCGTCGAGAACGCACAAGGTGGGAAGGCGTAAAGAACACCGGTACCTTCTGTATCTTTGTTCAACAGCGATATCACACCAGCAGCCTCCTTCTGTTTTAAATAAGATACAAGATTGCGCAGCGGCCGTGTCTGTACATTAGCATCGTCATTCGTGATCGCAGTACTCGAGCCAGCTAAACCAAGGAAGATAGCATGCGAGCTCGACGTCTGAATTCTTTTAGATACATCGTCCAATTTCGGCTGATCGAGGCGCAGCCGCTGTGTTATTCGTAACATATGTTTACCCTCCTCATCTTTCATGAGGGAGTCAATTATCTCTGTCTCGCCGTCAGTTAGATGGAACTTTGCCGGAAATAGCGAGTTCTTCAGTATCAATGCGCCTTGCCAAACAGCGATAGATTTGCGTGCGACGTCTGGCAGCGTGCGAGACGTCGATAACATTCCGCTGCGAGTGTTTTCAGAGTCCGAATCCGAGTCCATCTGTCGTCTGCGTGGCGAACGCGACCTCGATCTGTCCACTCCTGGTTCGCGTGATAATGATCTTCGCAGTCCGCGAGGCGTCTCGTACTCTAATTCGGGTGGTGGTCTTCTGCTCGGCCAGTCGGCCTCGTCGCGCATGTAACCTTCGGGATAAGAACCTCTGTAGCCACCTCGAGCATTCCCTCTTCGATCGTGCCACGAAGCGTTACCTCTGCCGCCACGGAAGCCCCTCGGTCCGTAGCCGAACTCTCCCTCAGGCCCATACGGATCATATGGTGACTCATAGTCGACTGGACGAGGCCTGAAGTCGTTATTCTCTTCGGCATACGGTCTGGGTTTGAAACCGAAGCCCGGTGTCACATCAGCAAAGTCCACTCTTAATCGACGATCCGGTCCACCGAGCGGAAAACCGCGCATCTCTTTGACGGCCGCTTGCGCGGCGTCGATGGAATCGTAAAGTATATAAGCATTACTATCTCCTTTAATGTAGTCGATTTTCTTGATCGCACCGAAGCGATCGAACTCTCGTTCCAATTGCGGCACGGAGGTCCATGGTCCTAAACCGCCTACCCATATCCGGGTTGTCGGAGTGGCTTTACCGTAGCCAATCTTACACTGGAACTTGCCGATATACTGACCCGATAATTCGACCTTACATCGGTGCGCCATATCCAATGTCTGAAAGCGCACAAAGGCGTATGCGTTTCCAGTACCTGGAGGTGGACGCTTTATATCAATGTCATCGACAATGCCGTATTTGCTGAAAATACGGCGCAACTCCTCCTCCGTAATATTAATCTCCAGATTACCAGCGAATAGAGTTCGAGTCGCGAGAGGATCGTCCTCGGGAGACACATGATGCAAATAATTGGGAAACTTGTCTTTCTTATTCTCCACGCGTTCAAACCCATGCCCCGGATGGCGTATCATCATGTGCCGAGGCGGACCGTAGTGATGAGGCGGTCCAGGATGAACATGCGGCGGTCCGTGAGGATGTATCGGAGGCCGAACAAATTCGTGATGCGGCGGTGGGATAGTCTCGCGGCGCATTTCCCGATGAGGAGGCAGATTCACCGGTGGTCCGTATACGCGTTCATATCTGTCGATCGGTCTGTGCCTGTCCGTAGGTCCCGGTGATCGGGCATAGTATCTTTCGTAATCCGGCGGCGTGATGGATCGTGGACGGCGATAATTATCGGCCCTGTCGTACACAGGCTCCACTATGGCCATCTTATCGTATATGATGATACGAGGTTTTGCGTGCTTCGCGTCTCGGGCATCCTCCGAGCTTCTGAAGCAAACGTACGCGACCCGTTCATCCGGCTCGTGCGAGATCTGAATAGAATAATCACCGAACTTCTTGTATTCCCTGTACAAAGTATCCTTGATCATCTCATCGCTGGCCTTTGGATGGATGGAACTGACGCAGAGAACCTTGTAACTATAGGGCCGCTCCCGTGGCAAATCGCGCGGCGGACGTAAGTATTCATCGCGATGCGAGCTGGACTCGACATAGCGCGCGTGAGATGATGCTCGCGTAGGCGGACTAGGACTTCTGGCCCCTCGGCTTCGCCGTCGAATTCTCTCTGGAGTGATACGTTCGTCGCTAGAATCCTCATATCTAGAAATCATATAAAATATGAGTTTCAATAGTATTTTGTCATTGTTAAAATATGTATAATTTTTACGTTAAATTTCCACAATAAATAGATTATAATACTAAAAAATGTAAATAAAATTTTACAAAAATTATATATATATATATAAATACAAACATTCAGGTTTTTTCTCTTAACGACATATCAATTATCGACACAGATAAATAAATTTTTTCCAACTGCAGTAATGTCTTGTTTACTCCATACACAATATACATATATGTAAGACACAACTACATATATCATCGTAGTACAGGAATAATTTAACAAGTTGGTTGTAACAATAAATTAATAATTATTTTAGATTTCGTTTTCATTAGTACTTATTGTTAGAGTAAAATGAATAAATTAAACATGTTTTTAATCTAAAAGAAATTTTATTATTAGGTATCTATTTACCTTATTGTATATGGTTAATTAAATTTAAAAAGCAAAATATTTAGGAATAGCCTTAAACTCCGGACATTTATAATAATTACCCCGGACGTTCTGGAAAAAAAAAAAAAAAAAAAAGAGAGAGAGAACGGTGTCTGGAGAAAAGAGGATGTATGGCAACACTATTCACAGTTCAACGATCTCGTCATGGAATGAAATGGAAGGGAGGGAAGAAAAAACAATAAAGGCGTATAAGGAATGCATGTAACTCGTATCGCAAATAAATTATCGAAGAGACACGCGTGAAGTTATCGCCAAGGAAAAGCACGTCTGTCTCACGTCCGAAAGACCTTGCTTACCGTCCCATCGAGGATCGGCTCCGCTTCACACGGGGAGGCGGAGTATCGCGACTCGAGCTCCTCTTCATGTTGTTGCGGATCTTGACCGTGATTTTGTGTCGATCGTCCCGCGGAATCCCAATCATCAACGCTGCTTGCTACACCGTAACTCAACGAGGAACAAGAAAAAAGAAAGAAACGCGGGGGGAGGAGGAGGAGGAGAGGAGCGAGCGACGGCAATCGCAGCTTTGCAAGAAGTACTGCGTAATTTTCGTAAAACGACTTTCTTCGCCGCTGTATCTTACTGGGCAGAAACGAGCGAACAAAATGGCGCTGTCGGCCACCGTTGTCGTCATCACCGCTCTCGGCTCTCGGCACGGTTTGTCGACGCATGCGCGTATTCACTTCCGTTCACGATGGGTGCGTTCAGGAGACACAACCGTTGGATAATTATCGAACATGATTGGTTCTTACTTCTAGAACCAACAAATCAACGTCGAGTGTTGACAAGACGATGCTCAACCAGCTCGACGACTCCTGAACACATCCGATGAAGCTTGATCGCGCGAATTTTTAAAGCCATATAGGAACTTTCTAACATGAATACACATACACGATTAGATATCAAATAGAAAAATTGTCGGGACTTTCTGATGAAACTTAAGATTGAAACGTAAGAAATCTAAAATTTTTTTGTAGTTTAATTAAAACTACAACTATATTTTATACTTTCCATACTATATATTTTTGTATATATAAATATATTTATTCAATATTAATTCGTTTAGGAATTATGGGAAAGCAGATTAGTATTTCGATAGTTTCATTTTAGCATAATATATAATAAACAATATACATAATATACAATAAAAAAATCAAGCTACAAGAGCACTGGCTGTAGAACTTTCATATTTCCAATTCGGCGGCAGAGATCCTTTCGCTTTATAGTAACGTGCCAATCTGTGAATTCTCGATTCGACGAGAATCAAACGGAATTTACTGTCCTTATCCTTGCGATTTCGCTCCAAGTGTTTGCGGACAGCGACTGCCTTTTTGATTAAATAATACAAATCTTCCGGTAAATCTGGGGCCAAGCCCATGCTTTTCACAATGCGCAAGATTTTGTTTCCTGTACGGAATCGCACTTGGGCCACGCCATGCGAGTCACGAAGTATGACACCTGCAAATATACGATATCAATTTTCTTATTTTTCTTCATTTTAATGATTTAATTTCATAATAATATTTTATTTCAATAATTTATAAGTGTCCAGTGATTACTTATTATGAATAGGCAAGTCATCATATTAATATTAAACGCACTTGTCATTCTATCATTAAATTATATTACATTTTTATATATTATTTATATTTATTATATATTGTTTGTTAAAAAAATCAAATTACAGAATGCACGATCTCTTGAAGATCTCTGATTTGCTTTTACATGTATTAATCTTCCCAAATTAATAAGACACATATATATCTTGTATTTAATAATATAAATATGTTATTAATATTACCAATTTGAGATGGTGTATGTCCCTTCTTTGCTAGTTTGTAGATAAGCTCTTTGCAGTCTTCGGGTGTCAATTTCAACCAAGTTGGTACACTTCTTCGATAAGGAAGCGCAGATTGGGATATACCCTTTCTAAAAAAAAATAATAAATGCATTGTATTTCAGTTTTTAGTTATAAAAAATAGAGATAATAGAAATTAAGAAAGTTTATCATTTTCTTTCTGTTATGAGATTTATAATAAAATGTTCATACATATGTGTATATATACAACATGATGCATCAGTTCAATTTAATCTAAGATCAATATGTATGCTTGTATTAGTAAGGAAAGTGCAATTTTTCAAATATTATGTTGTCAAGTATATATCTGTCAGATAGATTGGCGCTGTAAACCGACATTTGATTCAAACGACCTATATTGCCTCGAAAAATTATAATTACTAAAATGGTCGACATGTAATTTAATTGATAAATCGAAGAATAAAGATTTACTTATAAGCGTGAAAAGTGGAGGTTACAAGCACGTGGTCGCCGAGACATATGTCGTTTTGACGCGCGCGATGATGCTGTTAAAATTGCGAGCATCGCAATAAAATTCGAAAAAGCAATATCGCAAATAAACAATTTTAGCGACGAAATAAACATATCGTTACCCATGTGAGTGCATACGACCCATTTTGATTAATTTTTTCACAAGAAAGGGAAATGCGATTTCGCGACTAAATGCTCCATAAATAACGTATTTACATAGATAGCATAGTCATATTAATTAAATATATGCAAGGAAATCAACCAATCACAGTCCTTAAAATAACAATGTCCGACTATAGCCAATATTCAATAGCGGACGTTATTTCATAGAGAAAAATGCATCTAGCAAAATTGCGCAGACTCTAATTTCAATCTAGAATCTATCTCGTTTAAATTCTACGCATTTGTCTGCGCAAATGCTCGACGCTTAACGCTGCCATATAAAGGTACTTTAACGCTGCCATGTAAAGGCATCTTAATAGTCTATAGAAAATTCTATAGCATTGACAGCTGTAAAAACATTTGTCTCTGAATATATATTCCAAACCAAAAATATATGTTTAGATAAAAAGTTTGAGATTTAAACTTTCGTATAACAGAAACATCTAAGTTTTCGAATTTGAAAGACGCTGTAAATTCAAGACATTCCAACTGTATTACATTTTCAATCCTTTATATTGAAAATGTGATTGATCAATTTTTTTCATATATATTTCACGTATTATCTTTTTTTATATCTGATCGGAACGAAAACAAATTGATATAGATTGTATCAATATTGTTTATTTCACTTTGCTACGTAAATTGTTCATGGTTTGTTATTATAATAGCAAAACATGTATAAAAACAGACGATTTTTATAAAGTATCGTTATTTATCACGGACGATATCGAAGCAAGAGAATGTTGACGACTCCAAAAAGAAAAGGTGGCCTATTTTTAGCTTCATCCCTTTGCGATGGACTTGAGGACAATAATATAAGGCAAGAGATCATTATTGACAAGAAATTTTCAGAATTATATTGTCTTAGAGATTTCTTAAGAAGATAGAATTAACTTACAAATTTTTCGTGTACTTACAATTTCTCATATTAGGCAAGTAGCGACCCTTCTGTTAAATAAAGATGCAGATCCCAATGTCTTAATTCCAACGCACGGAGTAACTCCATTTCATTTAGTTATTGGGAATGATTCGGAAGAATTTGCAGAAGAAGTCACCAAGTTATTCTTACGTCATGGTGGCAATCCCAATGTGAGGTATGATGATAAATCTAGATTATAATAATGCAATTTAAAGCAAATATGTGAATGTAATAATTTCAGATCAAATGATGGAATGACTCCGGTTCATGTAGCAGCAGCTTGGGGAAGAATAAATATATTAAAGTTACTTTTAGCAAGTGGTGGTGATCCATTATGTTTGGACAATGATGGATGCAGTCCATTTCACTATGCTTTTGACGGAAAATATTTCAAAGCTGTGACACTGCTCTCAAATCATTGTGAGAACATTCAAGATGAGGATGACAAGCCAAAGTATAATATGGCGCTTGGTAAGGGGTTTCTTTCAAGTACTTAATTCTCAGATAATCATTTAATTACTTATAATCTTTACTATCTGTGTGTTGCAGACAAAGTTTTAATTACTAATGGGGACATTATTGCTGAATATGTTTCATCAAAAGATACAGTATCAAATTTAAATAATATAACAATGAAGAATTTGTTTACTGATTGTAAGTCCAATTCTTCCTCAATGATTGCAAACTTGAATGATGCATCAGATATACATAATAATATTGAAACTGAATGCAAACTATCAAACAATCTAGATGAATATGCCACTAGAGCTACTAATACGATGACTGCTCAAGTGCAGAATAATCTTGTACCGATTGATAAGAAAGAAATGTCAAACTATTCATTCATTGATCTCGATTTTGACTTTGCAAATCTACATCTTTCTGATGTCATGCAAAAGGAAAAGTGTCTTGTTAGTCAAATCATTAATCATCTCTCGTCATCATTAGCGAGCGATTGTACTATTAACGAGACTTTGCATAACTGCAAAAGAAACAAACGCGAGAAAAGTGATTTTGACATGCCATTTAATTTAAAGAAGAATGAAGGTGCACATTATAAACATAAATATCACAAAAATTCAAAAGATTACCAATATAAACTACAGCATAACACTTCTAATGAAAACATCTTAAAACTTAATATTCCTAATGTGAAAGAACAATATTCAAAATATAGAGCACAAAATCCTTCTAGAAAACAAAATAAAAAAAATTCTAATGAGGTTCCTGTGACACCATCTTATATCTTGGATAATTCTATTGTTAGTATGTCACCGAACTTTAATACACCTAATCATAGAAAGAGACAAAATACTGCAAAGACGCCGTTAACATCATCATATATTAACAATGACTCTATTGTTAGTAAGTCGCCCAATTTTACACCGGTTTGCACAACTAGAAAGAGAAATCTAGCAAAGACATCTCACGCCAATGACTATTTTTCCGCAAATATATTCAAGAAGTTTCGCGAATGCACAACTCAAACGCAATATCCTGAGCCTAATTGGCAGAAAAAACATATTGCACAATCAACGCCAAGAAGGAAGAAAAGATCGATATATAAGTTGAATTCTGGTAAAAAAAGATTTAATCCTTATCGATATGAAAGCGATGTCACTTCTGATGAATTTACTGTTGGTAATAAATTAAAACCAGTTGATTTGAATAAAACAATATTCTTTGAGGAGGCTGAAGATATTCGTTATGATATCCTGGATACAAGTAGTGAATATTCTTCATTAAATGTTAAAGAATCTTCAAAAATAAGATTCTCGCAAAGTCATTGTAATAATCATGTGGTAAGAAAATTAGATGAGGGAAGATATGACGAGAATGGTAAAATATCTGATAACAGTGAATCAAATCTTTTAAATAACAGTTTTAATCAAATAGAAAAGGAAAACAAATCTGTTAACAATTTTAAAAAATATGTAAAATCTGAAAATTATCAAGTGAACACCGAACAGTTTGTAACAGTTAGAAAAAATATATTTGAAATTGATAAGGCACCGGAAATGACGAACGCTTTCACCAATAATATAAAATCTACATGTACAACTGCATCTGATATGTTGGATACAGAAAATTTTATAGATTGTGTTGACTGTGATACTAAGAAATTATTGAATGAAGATCTAGATATGAGTATAAGTAAGACTTGTAATTTACATGCCAAAAATTGGTTCAATAATGAATTTCACAAATCATATAAATTAATTATAGAGAATAATTCACTATCAATTGTAAACTTACCTATACAATGTAAAAAACAGATTTATTTATTGGACTCTGAAAAATCATCTTCCTTGAGATTAGAGAATAACACTGATTTCAAGAAAATGGAAAATATGCCAAAAGTCAAAGGCTTAGATATGTATAAAATCGAGAAAAATTCGTGAGTATAACGTAGTATTTTTTGATAATAGTATTTTTCAAAAGTGTACAATTCTTTATTTAAATAAAATGTAAATTGTAGGTCTGTGCTTTCGTATGTTAGTACTCAAGAATATAAATATGAAGATTCAGAAGAAGGTGTAATTTTATTAGAACGACGACTTTGTATCACACCGTATAGGTGAGTTTACAATTACTATCTTTATCTTTTTCAAATAATTTATATCAAATTAAATCATTGATATAATAGATCTATTCTTTATAGCTGAACTCGCTGCACTAGTTTAGAGTTTATCTTTTTTTCTTCACATTGGAAGAAAAAAGATAAGCTTTGAACTAATATAGTCGGTTCAGCTATAAAAAACAGACCCGATATAATTATTGTGATAATACACATTTTATTTACAACAAATGGGGGAGATAAAGCTTATTAAACATAATTTTATCAATTTTTCAGTACTTTAAGTGAAAGTGAATGTGACGTTAAGAGCAAATTGATTATATCTGGTAAGTTAGCAAAAATTTCGTCGACATATTATTATCAAATATAAAATTATTATTTATAGAATACAATTGAGAATATTTTCTATATTATATTATTAGGTGCATCCAGTTCTTCAAATTTACCGGTTGAGCTATTAGTCATTGATGATGCTACTCTTATACGAGAACTTAGACAACTTGGTGATCAACCTGGTCCAATCACTGATACAACTAGACAGCTTTACCAAAAACGTTTTATGCGTTTAAGAAACGTTAGAGATGCTAATATTCCATCGATCTCGAACGTCCGAAACATCTCACAAAATCATGCAGAACTGAATGACCAAATCAAGTCTCATTTAAAGTTTGGAAATTGGATAAATTATATGAATACGTACAAAAGTTTGGAAAAACATGTATTTCAAGAATTTGTATCTCCAGATCCATCTCGGAGATGGCGCGAAGGCAGATCAAAAACGTCTTTCAATTATTTGCTATTAGATCCGCGTATAACGCAGGATCTACCGAATCGTAGTGTTCATCTTGCAGAAGCTGAAGTTTGGTCGATCTTTCTTAACGCTATATTTTACATTGGCAAAGGCAAACGTTCTAGACCTTTCGATCATCTTTACGATGCATTTAAAACATGGGTTGGCAGTTCAACTATTACAAGTAAAAAAATTAAACGCATTCTCGATATATGGAACAGTGATCATGGTGTGGTCTGTTTACATGTTTTTCAAAATGTTATTCCGGTGGAAGCTTATACAAGAGAAGCTGCTATGATAGATGCAATAGGAATGGAACATTTACGTAATTGCAAGAACGGCGGGTACTACGGCGTCGCGGCAACATGGAGCATGCAACAAAAACAGAAATTTGGTAGATATTTATTATACAAAGCTTTGCAAATTTTTATGCAAGAAGGAGAAAGCCAACTTTTTCCCCAGCATTTATAAAGAAGTAAAGATATGTGTAACAAATTTGTGTGTCAAATTTTAATATGTCACACTTTATCTATGGCAGTGACATAAATATGATAGGAAACTTTATTACATACAAATATTGATATACAGGTAATAAAATGATTATTATTATTGCTTGTGTCAATTAATTATGTTTTCAAATAATATCAGATATGCAATTTATAAAATAAATATATAAATATATGTGAAATAATTTTATTAAAATGGAAACTGTATTTGTCATAAGAGCTTTAAGTTGATGTACATATTAAGATTATAATATATTGTAATATAATAATAATTGATAAACACACTCATCTTGATTTATTTTTAATTTGTATCTCTTTTTTGTAAGAAAAATTGTATGACGTTACATATGTAATTAAAAAAAATGGAATAAGCTATATCATAAATATATAAGCATTTAATTTATGGACTACATGAAAATTATCTTTGTACAACACATTTATTTATATATTTCCTAAAAAATAATTACATGTACAAAGCAAATTTAAGAAAAAAGTATTTTTCTTTTAGCCAAGAGATTTTTTCAAATCCCTTTAAAAGATTACAAGTATGGTCTGTCAGATTCTGTCTTCTTCGCTTTTTTGTCTCTGCTTCTAGGATACCATCTGTTTTTGACAGTGTATGTAATCTTTGCTAATTCATGCACAACCTGATCTGGTTTTTTTTTCCTAAAAACATCTGCAACATCTTTTTCTCCGATACATAATACAGAATTATCAGGCTTCTCCATTGGCAGAGGTAAGGAATATTCGTATGGAAACGGTTTCTCTGGATGCCAACAGACAACCATTCTATCATCTTCTGTAAATATTACTGCTTCCGAAGGTAAAGTACTATACTTGACGTGTCTCACAGAATAGATGCAAGCTCGAACCGTACGCAACATAGGATTCATCTATTGTAAAAAAATCATAAATATTAATACAATGTTACACACTTTTTATTCGCATCTTTTGCATTTTAATTTTACATTAATAATCAAAATCCATTTGGAAAATAACTTATTTACATAATTTTTTAAATATTTAAGCAACAGTTCTTTTAATTCTCAATACCTTGGTATACTGTGCGATTTAATATACTTTTATATATTCTCTTCAAGAAGAAAACCCATGTAAATATTTGATTTTAACCTCATAAAATTCGCATACATAGAGCTTATAGGTCTGTTCTTTACAGCTGAACTGGCTACACCAGTTCAGAGCCCATCCTTCTCCTTCCAATGGGGACAGAAAAAGATAAACTCTGAACCAATGCAGCCAGTTCAGCTGCAAAGAACAGACCCAGTATTTTCATTCAAGTCTGCGGTACTCGCGAAGAAACAGTCTCTCATTGGATGTCATTGGAAATTAAATAATCCAGTCAAATGTCTCTATTTCTTTTTCTACTTTACAATTTATTTTAAATTTATAAAATGCATTAAAATTCTTGTATAAAGTTAAAGAATTATACGTTTCAGGAAATATAATAATAAGAAATGGAATAAAATAATCTTAAAAGGTGTGTATTCTCAAGAGTCCACATTTGTTGTTGCGACATGAAAATTGCGAATAACCTTTTATTGAGTCATATGTATCCGTACTAAACATATATGATCTATGGATGACGAGCGAGGACGCGTATCGCGTATAACGGCTGTGTGTACTGTGTGCAACAGAGTTTTCTATGTCGAGCCGATTCCCGATTTGTGGAAAAGTACACGATCATTTGAGAGAAGTATGATAACAGCAGAAAACGTACGTTCGAGTATTTCCGCTCGAGTATTTCTGCGTTTCACCAGAACATCGTAGAGGAAGGCACTTCGCGAGGTCATTGTACTTTCCTAAGTTGCGCGACGATGTATGCAACACGTTCCTTCGCGGATGACGCTGATCGCCTTCCTCGTTCAGCGATCGACCTCGAACTCTTGTTACAATATTGCAACCGTCGATGAAGCTTTGCGGATTGCGCGATTCTTAATATTAAGCCGGTCCGGACGTGTGTCCATAGTTTGTTTGACTGCATTGGCTTCGTAATCATTTTTCTCTCTCGGTGCTCCTTCCGTGTCCGGAGGTGAATCGTCGCATTATTTTTGACGTGAACGTGCGATAAATTAGAGCCGCAGGATGATAATGGGCGATCAGTTTCGCAAGGTGGAGCAGTACTCGCCAAAGTCTTCGCCGAGGGGCGCGCGTTCCCCAGTTGTATCACGTCAAGATTCCACGGGAACGTTGAAGACGACCATTTCCCTGGGAAAGAATCCTTCTATCGTTCACAGTGGACCTTTTTACTTGATGAAGGAACCTCCAGGTAAATGAAAGAGTTACAAAAGAAAGGAGAAAAGGAACTTAAACTCAATATTTACATGCATAAGTTATATTAATTACTTCGCTTTGTATGAGTAACATATACAATTTTGGAAGTATTTAAAGAAAAAAATCATAATTTTATAAAGATAAATCTGTTACTCTCTTTTAGGGGAAAGCGAACTTACTGGAGCAACAAATTTAATGGCCTATTATGGTCTGGAACATTCCTATAGCAAGTTTAGTGGTAAAAAACTTAAGGAGCAGCTATCATCTTTTTTACCAAATTTACCCGGTATTATAGACAAACCTGGACATCATGATAATAGGTAATTTGAATCTATTAAGAGAAATAATTGTAAATTTCGATTACTTTTTGTCTTATTCTTTCTCTTTAGCTCGTTAAGATCAGTGATTGAGAAACCTCCGATAGGTGGTAAAGAACTATTGCCTTTAACGAGTGTGCAGCTTGCTGGTTTTCGATTACATCCTGGCCCAGTAAGATATTTTTATATTATTTTTATTTTAGTTGAAATATATATATGTACATATAGAATATTAGAGAAAAAAACAAATTACTAAATATGTGTAATATAATTTTTGCAGTTACCAGAACAGTATAGATATGTTAATCAAGCTCCTCAGAGAAAACACAAAAATAAGCACAAAAAACATAAGCATAAGCCCGGGGAAGTGCTCAGTGGACAAGAGGTTGCGACGACAGATGTGGGCGGTTCCGATACGCACGAAAAGAAACACAAGAAACAGAAGAGACACGACGAAGAGAAGGAAGCTAGAAAAAAGCGAAAGAAGGAGAAAAAAAGGAAAAAACAGAAACATAGTCCCGAACATACCGGCAGTCTCACACCGTCTCAGCATTCCAATTCGTGATCTCTAATTTGCCCTTTTCAGTTTATGCCAAATCTCTAATCGAAATTTCGAGCGTATGCTTGGATTGTCTTTATGCAACTAAAATATATATATATACATATATGCATATTTATTTATTTTTTATTTAGGCGTAATAAATGTTGCTTGTTTTCAGCATTAGATGTAATGATATGAAAGAGAAGAGAAAATATGACGAAAATGTGCAAATTATGTATATATATATTGTATATAAAATAATAGATTTTTTTCTGTTTGCCTATAAGCCTGCTTCTAAAAAATAAAATAAAAATTGTAAAAATCCTTATATTTTATGAAACGTTTTGCTCAATTTTATTTTAATTTTATTCACGGCATACAGTTTAATCGTTGCAATTGATATAATATAATTTATATAATTTTCTGAACTTGATATATATGTAATATTGTATGTATTATCTCTCTCTCTCTCTCTCTCTCTCTCTCTCTCTCTCTCTCTCTCTCTCTCTCTCTCTCTCTCTCTCTTTTCTTAAATATCTATATATGTATATTCATGTATTCAAAAGTTGCCTATATTAGTAAAATGGAGTGTAAAATATGAACATGTGTAAAATAGCAGTCATGTGCAGGATATATCAATTCACAGATTAGTTTGCATACGCGTTATAGTTTGTACGACGTTATATCGCAACAATTAAATTAAAATGTAAATATATTTGTTACAAAAAAAAGTGAGGAGGAAAGATACCATTATTCTGCATATTTGTTTATGAAATCCATAGGGAAACTTACAATTCCTATGATTTAAGATTTAAATTTAAATGTAAAGGAACAATATTTACACACACACATACGTATGCGCGCGCACGTGTGTGTATGTGTGGGTTTCCTTTCCAACGTTTTCTTTGAGGTCTTAATTACGTTATATTTCTATATTTTTCCTCTTATCAATTTGAATATTAATATACAATTAAACAATATTTGCATATATATTTTTTAAAATTTTATTCCAATATCGAGAAATTATATAGCCCTGAAATTTAAATTCGTAAATTATTTTATCATCTAGTTCTTGACAATATGTTAATTTTCAAAATTTAGTTTTCAATATTAGAGAACGATTTGACAAATATAACGCAACTTCAAAATAAAATTTTTTCTCTATTTTTATTTCAATTCTTATCAATGATGTAGATCTAATCTCTAATCTATTGTCTATCTAATATCCATCTCTAGAAGAATCGAAAATGGAGAATCGAGAATCACTATCGCGTTCTAATCGCGAACGCGTTAAACATATGGCTCCAAATCTGCGTCTTTCAAAACAAAGTTCCGTCATTAGAATTCGCATTGCAACAGTCCATTATCTTTACAGAATTTAACGAGATATTTTACAGATACAGATACAGAAATGCAGCGTAATATACTCCGAACGTCAAATTTCCAGTTATTGCAGAGACGCTTTTTCAAGAAATATCACGTCAGGGTTAGATTTGCCCCCAGCCCTACTGGTAATAATCGGCGAACATTATACCATCATTTTCTCCTGCAGCGCCGAATTAAATTTGCTCCATTGTTTAAAAAATTAATTCTGATATTCAGATATTAAATGTCAATTTTCATTCATGTGTTCTAGGGCATTTGCACTTAGGAGGATTACGTACTGCATTGTATAATTATTTGTTTGCACGTAGCAACGATGGTACCTTTGTCCTGAGAATTGAAGACACCGATCAGACAAGAACTATTCCTGGGGCAGTAGAAAAACTTCAGGATGATTTGCTATGGGCAGGAATTATTCCCGACGAGGATCCTACCAGAGGTGGTCCAACTGGTCCCTATGTGCAGTCATCACGACTTGAATTATACAAGTATTTAAATGATGAAACAAATTGAGGAATTGTCATTAGTTTTATTTATTTAACTTCTCAAATTTTTATAGGGAACAAGTGCTTAAACTCTTAAACAATGAGTCTGCCTACTATTGCTTTTGTACAGAGACAAGACTGAATTTATTAAGAAAGGAAGCAATGAAGCGTGGACAAATACCTAAATATGATAACAGGTGTCAGCATTTTAGTAAAGATGAAGTGAAAGAAATGTTCAGGAAGAACTCATCTTATTGCATCAGATTTAAGGTATTTTTTAAGTTTTTTTTTTCAAACATTATTTGCCAAATTAAAAAAGTTTTAAAATATAGTTATTTGTGCTTGAATATTTCAGTTATCTACACCAAAACCCTTTTACGATATGGTTTATGGAGATGTATTGCACGATATTACCAAGACTGAAGGAGATCCAATCATTGTAAAATCAGATGGCTATCCTACTTATCATTTTGCAAATGTGATCGATGATCATTTTATGGAAATTTCTCATGTCTTTCGAGGTGTTGAGTGGCAAGTTTCCACACCCAAGCATATTATGCTTTATAAGTATGTAGTTTTAGCTAAAATAATCACATATTCACATGTTTTAGTTTTTAATTTAATTTATATTTAAAAATTTTTATTGAATTTTTAAATTTTAAATAATGTACAATTATAAATAGGCATATTTGATAGATTTCATCTATTACAGTGCGTTTGGTTGGGATCCTCCCATGTATGGGCATTTACCTTTAATATTAAATGCAGATGGATCCAAATTATCAAAGAGACAAGGTGACATAAAGATCGAATCATTTAGAGAACAGGGTATTTTTCCATTAGCATTATTGAACTATGTCATAAGCGCTGGCAGTGGTTTTCATAAAGAACATCAAAATCAAGATCTTTACAGTTATCAGGAACTGATTAAAAGGGTATAAATATCGATAATAGAAAAAAATGTTCATTTTTACATAAAATTTCTTTATACATTACACAATAAAATTCTTATTTATATATTACTACTTATTTATGTGTATTCTATTTTCTATTACAGTTTGATATTAATAAATTAAAAATAAGTTCCGGCAAACTTATGCCTGAAAAATTATTAGAATTTAATAAATTAGAAATTACAAATTTACTGAGAAACGAGAAGAACCATAAATTTCTAATTGAGCGGGTTAAAAGATTAATATTAAAAACATTTTCCGAAAGGTATATTTAATTTTGCATAGAATAGTTAGTTATTCCTTATTTTTTTCAGGAGATAGTGAATTATATCATTTTTATTTTAGAAAAGATGATGGAAGTTTGCAATTAGATGATTATCACATAATAAGCACATTAAAATGGTCGCAAAATAGGATATCGACACTCAATGATCTTGTCAAAGAGGAGCTTGCATTTTTGTGGATTGTTCCAAATATTGCTTCTGTGCCACATATTAAACAAGCTGGATGCTCAGGTATTGATATATTTCTTTATACAAAAGTTATTTAATTATTCTATTTAAAGTTATACGTTACATATTATTGTATTATTTCAGATGCGATTAAACTATTAAATGCAGAATTAGTTGAAATAGATGCGAGCAATTATAAGACAGATTGGATGATCCCATATCTGAGAGACTTTGCCGAAAAGCATAAAATTCCGTTTGCCGCTTTGATGAAAATTCTGAGAAGTCTTTTAAGTGGCTTAAAGGTAAATACAGCTTATATAAGTTCTTTCCATTGTGGGGAAAGATATTAATACATGCATAATATATATAAAATCCTGCATAGGTTGGACCACCTGTTGCTGAAATGATGGAAATTTTAGGAAAAGACAGAACATTGTTACGATTACAGCGTTGTGTTTCCTGAGAGTTTACATATATTATTTAATCAAAGATTGTGATCATATTTTCTATTGATGGTAAGATATATCCGAAATAGATCTGTGATTAAATCTGTATGTTTTTACAGAAGACGCACCAAAAACGGTTATGCAAATATAATATACTATTCGGTCTAATATTATTAAAATATCTTCCACAAATAATAGCATTTTATTGCTGGAAATTATAAAAACAATTTTTAATTCTGATGTGATCAATAGGATTGATACTCTAGTCAAGCATTTTTTGTATTAATATAATTTAAAATAATAAAATAAAATAATTAAAAAAATATTTTGCCTAAATTTTAATATATTTATGGAAGATATATAAATAATGTGCGAAAGATATTCTGAGAGCAGCTACAATATTAATATTTCATAATATTACTATTTATCAAAACATTTACTCTATAATCTTTAAATATATATATATAATTAGTCAAGAAAATACTTATAAACTCTGAAATATGTGGAACTTTTTAAGATTTAACTTTATTATAGAATATTGATTTTTGATACAGTGAATAGTTTTTGTATATCTTCATTTCATATATATATATATATATATATATATATATATATATATATATATATATATATATATATAATGTAATATATTATTTATAATAACATACTTAAGTGTACAAAAAGATTATATATAATAAACATATAGAAATAATGCATAATTATTTTAACAAAACACATTTACAAAGTTCATGTATACAACAAATTGAACACTTTTATTCTTAAATAGCTTATTGATATATTACTATGCTCTTCTTTTACATAGCAGGATTTATAATACATATTAAATATTGGCATAATGTATTCGATGTTAGCATTGTAGTTATTAAAATAAAATTTTGATAATATCAGAGAGACAAAAATATACTTTATAATGCTAACTCTTTGATACACAATAATGAAAGTAAAAGATTTTTTCACATGCTGTGTGTAAATAATTGAAGATGTTTATTCTAAAAAAAAGTCTCATTACAATAATAAAGTAGAATATTAAAAACTAGTACTTATTAATATCTTCACAAATCCTGCTATTATATCAAAATATTTTTGTTTGACAAAAATTTTGCCGATTATTATTATTATGCCTGGTAATATAATGATTCTTCAGACTATTTGAATATAATAATTCAAAGTTTAGCATGTCATATTCTTTCAAAAGCTTTATTATAAAATTATTATAAAACCCATTAAAAAAAAATCTAAACTTGTGGTCATGTATAAGATCTGTTATTGAAAATTAACAAATGTTTTTTTCTCTCATAAGTCTCATTAAAAAAAATTTTACAACAAAATGTTTTATACAAAATATTTTATATATATCTCTCGGGAAGAGCATTCAATCAGTAAATACAATAAAACTGATGCAAAAAGATTCTGAATATTATTTAATGAGTATAAATCCTATTATGTATAAACGCTATTCTCAGTGCAATTCAAGAATAATAGTATAAATATTCATTATCAAAAAATTAAAACTCTAAATCGAAGTGCTTGACATAGATCGATTCACATTCTTATGTACTCATAAGCTTACAATGCAAAATCTTGATTTAAACAGAGATGATACGATAAAACCTTATAATACAATTAAAATAATTATATTGCTAATATTTGGGTAAATTATATGTTAATATTATAGACAATAACTGTTCATTATAGATTAAGAGTTTTTATCACAGTAGTTTTAGATTTATTTTGTAATATACTTATGGTCCTATTCTGTAAACAGAAAACTTTGTTATCTATTTTGGATGTCTTTATCGTGATCTGTATATTATTACGAACATTTCCACACAAGACTGTAAAATATGTCAATTAATTATATTTAAATATTAGATATTTATATATCAGTATATGTATTATTTTATAAACAGATTTATCAAAAACAATATTAATAAAATAAGCGATAAAAACGGGAAGATATTTACTTTGATTTGATTTCCAAGAACAGAAAAAGCAATTTTTAGAATTTTCTACATCTCTCTCGCGAATAGTTTCAATATTAGCAAATATAATATTATTTCAAATATTTCTAGAGATTGTTCGCTATATACAAACTCAAGTATTTTTAAATACTGATTTCAAGCTAATATATATACTATATGTAGAATATATATGTAATAAAACACCATTGCTCTTTTACATACATGTATATACATTACATGCACATTTCAAAGATATTATTTAATTAATTCAGTCAATAATAGTTCTATATAAAAAGAAAACAAGAAAAATTAACACATCTGATTAAAGTAATAAAGGAACGATTCACTGAATACATATTTATAATTATTTGTTACAATAACACATTTTTTGCGTTAGCAGATTAAGCAGCTACACAAAATTTATCACAGATACGAAAGAGTAAAATGCTTTTAAAATCATATACGTCTTAAGTGTGAAAGGAATATCGAAAAACATATACAGATGTGCGCGAGTAGGTTTCTAGAAAACTACAAATACTATTCTTCTCCAACTTCCTCCAAAGAGACTTACTATTATTACTTTGATTACATATACATTATTAATAATATAATAAAATGGTATATTTTTTTTCTAGGAACAGTAATTGAATATGTTAAGTACATTCGTTTTTATGTAATATACCTTTCCAATGTTTTAAATTGTGAAGTATGCATATGTTATTAAATATTTTACTTTAATAAGTATATAAAACAACAATATATGTGTATGTATGTGTGTTCATTATTTTGGAAAGGAATATCTTACAATATATTTTATTCGTACGTGTTATACACGATAATAAGAGAGAGATTGTCAATTCTGTATATTAGGAATTTTACTGCAGAAAATATCCCCGACGAATATAGATAAGATAATACATTTACAGAATTATCTCTAGATTTAAAAAGGAGAAGACTAAGTAATAAGAATTGACAAATATTATATAAACGAACATGAAGATTATTCAAAATATCAATTTTAAAGAGACATGAACGTTATCTCTAATTTATTAATTTTATTTATATTATTTTTTAAATTGATTTTGTTTTTTTAGACGTTTAGTAATAAATAAATTATCTCTAGAAGATATATGTATCGAAGTAATTAAATTATATAAAGTTCATTGTTATAATGTTATATTTAAATGTTATAATTTCGATTATAATTTTTAATTTTTCTCCCCCTTTCATAAAAGGATATTAGATTGTATAAATTAAAAATCATCGAATGTAATATTATCCTACATAATACTGCATTACATTATTGCAACAATGTTATCTATTAAGATGCGAAGTTTTGTTGCATGGCTGTAATGACAAATTTTGTATAGTTATGTAAAAAAAATATTTTTATATATAGATATATATGTATATATATATATATATAGATATTGCGCGTTAGCGAAGTTTCGTATAATTTAGATTCGTATTTCTAAATTAACAATAAAAAAAAGCATAATACGCAATTAATGCCATATCATTCATATACAGTACATGTAACAGTATATGACTGTATTCTTTGTCTGTATGTAAGATTAGTGAATCTAGAGTAGGCACTTTTGTCCTTTCAGATATTTATTGGAATGTAAAGAAAATTTTATTAACTCGCAAATAACTTAGTTTTAAATTCGTTAACATGTTTTATATTACAAGTTATTATATAAAAGACAAAGATAAGTGAGTCATCGGTAGTGCGTTAATATCGGACAACCTGTGGCGAACTGGTGGAACATTGTCAATAAAGAATCTATATTTTTTCTGTATGTTATGATAAGAATATATTTTACATTATCTCTGCGTAATTGTTTTTAATGTGTACTCACAGTTTGATTCTACTTTGTTTTAAGTTTGTCATTTAATTGTATTTTATTTTCTATTTATTTTTATATTAATTAATTACGTGTTTTATCACATAAACTAAATACACTACTGCAATATGCTCATCTGTGTGAGTGAATTACTCTCTGTATATGAGAAGTATAATAATCAAGATTCTTCAATTATCACATAATAACAAAATAAAAACGGGTCAAGAAACGGCTATCGAGAGAAAAAAAAAAAAAAAAAAAAAAATGCTGATAGAAGATTAAGCACATGACCATATATGTATACATTACCTTTAAAAATAATTGTATAAAAATAGATAAATATTTGTAACTGAGATTATATGGATAAGAAAATGAAGACTAGCTTTATTATAAGGCAAGAGCTCACAAGTAAGAGCTATCCGTAAGTTGTGACCTACGAACCCGGAAAAAGAAAATATTTTTATGTATCATATACACATAATAATGCTGTTTAAACTACTATAATGTATGCTTTTTTGCATCTCTAGGTTTTCTCTTAATTATCGTGTTTATTGCCATAAGAGGAGATATATGTAGAATCACTTTCATATACATCTTGGCCCAGACATTGCTTTTCAAACTAATTATTAATGTCGTCAAACAACTAAAAAAGTCACAAATGTATGTATATAATTACAAGATATCTATACATTCGTATATATTTATATTGCACACTACATATCGGTAGCTCGACGAAGTTATATATAAAAGACAATCAGAATAAATTGACCGAAAGAGTTAAAAATTACAGATGTTAAATAATTTTTATACGTCAAAGACGATAGGAAACGCTTCTTCAAGAATATAGTACTCGCAGATTTAAGATACTTATGCCGCGCGTAAGATTCATGAATTTCGAACACGAAATACATGCAATAGTTGTTAAATATTTATGCCCGAGATGCTGTAAGTTTTTTACTCTAGGATAATAATCCGTAATGTAAAAAATTTACTATTTTACAAGAATTATCTATTCCGTATGTGTACAGTTTACACGAGACTTGTTATTTTCGTCATGGATTGCTTCGGTAAGAGAGAGTAAAGAAAAAATCATCCCCTTAGATGTGACATATCTTATATTTTGTACTCTGTGTGTGTGTGTGTGTGTGTGTGTGTGTGTGTGTGTGTGTGTGTGTGTGTATGTGTGTATGTAATATGTATATATAAATAGAATTGCGCTGTAAATTTGTCGATGAGACAACAAATTCACTTCTTTGCTTCTTTTTATCATAATTTCAAGTATAGAGTAAATATTTGGCACAGGCAAAAAGTGATTTTCTTCTGTATGACAATGTTAAGGGATATAATTCTATAGTAATTTTTATCGTTTAACATTGTCTTTTTTTTAAATATTTTAATATGATATCATTCGCATGTGTGTCGGAAATTGCACATTTTAATTAACGTTTTAGGGTAAGAATATAATAATCTATCTTGTTCTACGAATTGTTATGTGTGAAAGCTCTTTTTATCAAATATTCAATTTTATCTTCTCTGCTTTCGATTTAATATAGTGGCATATATTTTTCGTTTGGAATGATGCACTGAAGATATACTCTCTTCTGCTACCGTGTCAAACACTACCTAGGTATCTAACTACTTACGCAATCGTATTTTTGGCTCCGGAACGTGCAAAACTTAACGTCTCTATGTGAACGTAACTCGTGTAAATTCAATTGTTGAGGTCATTGATGGCTTGTAAAATGCGTTTAACGTGTCCCACCTTGGTGATGCCCAGCTCTTTTAGATCACGACGGGCTAGCGTTAGCAGTTCCCTACCGCGTATGTCGTGGGACGCGAATCTGTCGGCGTACTCTCCCAATTGCAGATTCTCTAACCAGGTGCACACCTCATGTACGTCCCACGTGGTAACTTGATCTCGCGCCGGATGACCCGCGGCGCCCGAGTTGCCGGCGAAACGACGGAACTTTAACCAGAACAACCCTCGATGACGATTTTTTTTATCCCCCTGCAGATCCAGAGTTCGAGACGCCGGTTAGTACACGGTGTTAGTCAGATTAGGTAAAGCGGCACGCTATCTTATGTACGACATACGTTAGAGACATGCTAGTCATATGCACAGGTGGAGAATTGCACTCGAACTTATGTGGGATTTGTCAAGCACACAGAGTAGCTCTCTCTCTCGAATGGTCTATAGTCTATGTGGTCGTTTACGTTCACGATCGATTTAACGTAATCGCGCAAATACGCTTCCGATATATATTAATAAGAGAGACGTGAGATATTCCATTATATATTTATTGCTATGTAATTCAGCGGGATTCACACACATATACATCCGCTACAAGATATATTTCTCATGAGGCTCGTATAAAATCACGAAAGTTCCCCTCTCGTTGTTACAGTGCTAATTAAATAGGATGCAACGACTTCTCAACGAAATCATGAGAAACAGTGGAAGCGCGAGATGACAAAAGCAAAAGTTAAATGGTGCATACTGTTGCAAATGGTTATACTTCTGCTAATATAAACTGAATAGATGTGCAACGTCAACCGTTAAATATCGCATAATATATATCACGTGTTTCGCTGTTAATTATAATAGGGAGAAAGACTAGAATCATAAGCATATAAATAGGTAAATAAAAACATCTAAATGGAGCAATCCATCTCTTAGCAGATATAACATGCACGCACGATACATATATACGTATACAAAAATAATCTGCATCATATCTCACTACATTGCAAAACTAAGTCGCTAATTCTAATTTCTCTAATGTCATAAGCATTAAGACTTAAAAGCGTATTACCAGCACTGGGATTGAGCACTCAATCAATCCGAAATAAAGCATAGGATAATTTATTAATTATCGTTTGTAAACAACATTTATATGCATAATGAATTGTACAGTTCTCTCAAGAAGAAGAGAATTGTAAATATTTTCGTGTTTAATGCTTGTAAAGAGAGGTGCTTTCATAATATTATATCCAACTAGTTTTCAAAATTTATTACTAAATGTTGAAAGAGTCTCTCAAAATATACTCTGGCGAGATGAAATACCGGACATGAGTAAAATATAATATAATAAAGAAACAAAAGATTTTATCGTCAATCTTAACAATGTATTAATGTGTTTTGTTCGACTTCAATAATTTCGTGAAAAATTAAGTGCTACAGATAAGTAGAAAAATCTGTATCTCTCAAGATACATATAAATCTAATTTTCTAGATTCTGTTTAAACAAACACCTAATTTACGAGAAACAAAGTTTTCTTTACAAGTACTAATTTTAGTGAGCATATATATTGCTATCTCAATTAAATGTATAATAAATATTACAAAATGTAAACTCTTTATCACAATGCAAAATGGGAATCACGGTAGAAATGAGAATAGAGTTTATTTTATAGCTCATATCTTTAAAGAATTGATCTCGAATAGCATTACATAAAACATAAGAAAGAACTATACCTGATCGTCTGCGGGAATGTTTTGGAAGTAAACCAGTCCTGTCCCTCTTTCATCAAAGGTACACTTTCGTAATTCCTGTTCCATATTAGCTAAAGATATAGATAGCTTGCTTTCCAAATCCTCTCGTAACCTCTGCATTTTATAAATGACAATTTAATAAATTTATTGTATTATTAGTGTAACTTCGTAACTTATTAATGTATTACACAGTAAAATGACATTTAACCCACCGTACCCACCAAGTTGTGAGCTTTATCACGCAGCAACTCGCAAGATTCTTCATATAATTGTCTCGCACTTGATACTAATTCAGTTACCATGGGTCTCAAGCTTGTCTATTAATAAATAACCAAATATAAGCAAAAGGATTTATCATAATATCTATCTATTCTTCGATTTCTTCTTTAAATACCACCTACCCCTTGTAAGATTTTACCGTCCGGGTGTACTTGTTCAAGCGCATTTGCTGTACGCGAGGCGACTTGATACAAATCTGGCTCGAGGCTTGGATGAGATATAATCAATAGTTTTACCCACTTGACTAAAGTCGTCACTGCTTCAATGAAATTGAATAGAATAATGAGTTCTTCATCGTTCAACTGAGGCGGCTTACTACATATCGGCAAATGCGTTCTGGACTGCGATTGCGATGTACTGCTTAAAGTAGAAGTGGATTGAGTTATGGCGCTTAACGTGTTGCGCTGCTTCTCTTCCCACGCTCTCAGCGAAGTTTCAAGCGCCTGAAATATAAAATATTTTCGATTACACGCGCTAACCAACATTACTTTTTCTTATTAAGAAACTGCCAAATAGATACTTACCCTATTTCTATAAAGCATTTGCATGCGATTCTTGTGTATAATCCTTATAATACCGGGTGGTTGAACCCAAGCCTCACCGTCGACCTGTATCGGAACACCTTCCTCACCTAGGATGTTAATCTGGACTGTCTGACACTGAGCTATCCTGTGATGTTGCAAGTTAATAAGCCGCGAAGCGGCCATTTGAACGGATCCAAAGACTGCCACCACTTCCAGTATGCGATCGTCGAACGACGGTGCTAAAAATAAATCTCCTTCCTTCGTACCGCCCCAGAAGTTTGTACCGCCCATAAAGCTGTTATTCGAGAAGAAAATTTTATATTAAATATTGTACATAGATGTGTATCTATCATTCTTTTTTCGCATGTACCTTGGTATATTTAACACAACGATTCCTTGTAGAGAAGGTAACGGTATCCTTTGACCGTCGCATTCCAACTGCACTCTTTGCTCGAGATTTTTATAAGTCTTTTGTAGCCATTGTTTAGATCCCAAGACGCCGTACCACATATAATTCTTAGCGCGAGATCGACATTTTTCAGGATGCTCCTCCCTCTTGTTGTGAAAATCGAGACTGATCTTTGCATCTATGCCAATTCCAAAATAATTGTTCATGACGCACCGTTCGAAGTAGCCTTCCCTGTAGAATTCATAATAAAATTTATCATAATTTTATATATACATATACTAATTAGATACAACTTACATTAATGACTCATCAGGATCCATTAATGGCGATACCGCTGCACACAAAGCGTCCGCGTTTGCCAATAATGCTTGACTAATAAGACCAGCTCCACCGCTTACATCTGCAAGCACGTTTACAAAAAAACATTAATAATTATACTATAACATAGAAGATATTTCGATATTTACTTGGCCACATCGGCAATCGGACCAAAGGATTTATTATTGGAAGCTTCTTCACATCCTCCGTTTTGTCAACAGATTTTGCTCTTTCATGGCGCAAACTCATGTTTGAACCACCTAGACGAGCAGTAGTAGCTGCCAATGTCACAACTTCCGTTGCCTTCAACAAGCTGCCGCTACTGATACGCCGTGTAGCTTGCGGAGAAAAACCCGATTCGGGCAATTCCACGCTTACTACATCATATAAAAGTGTGATTAAATATGTAATTGTCATGTTAATGATATATCAATTAGGGTTGAACTTACATCTTTCCATACTACTGCCGCTACTGTATTGTTTGTCATGCGGATCTAAGTTGTAATCTAAATTAAGTTTTTGATGGCTCTCAATCGACAATGACGGGCTTGGTGGATCAACGATAACATTAATCTGCGGCGGAAAGTTTATAGAACATTTTTCGTTGGCCTGCGTGTTGTCCGACAAGACGGTAAAGCAGCATACCGGACTTAGCAAATCGGACACTTTCTCCTTTTCAACATTATCGAATGACGGATTGGCAGATACTATATTCGTTTCAATAGATTGCATCGATTTAATTCCAGACACACGTACGCATGTTGTCAAACCGTCCGTTTTATATTTATTTAGCATTCCCTGCTAATGAAAGATATATTAATTCTATACGTTCAATTTCACAAAAGAAACTAAAACAATTTAATGTTCTTTACCTCTTTATCCATCTTTATATTTCTCGTTTTGAAAGAGTGCTTCGTAATGTCGTTCCCTTCGTTGAATTGGGCTAAACCGCAAGATCTACGCGGTTCCTCGATTTCTAAGCCCTCTCTGACAGAATCATACTTCTCGCCCATTGCCGCGCTGATCACGTCCTGTCCGAGGGAACTTAAATCCTCTAAGCCACTTTCCGAGTGTTGTGTCTCTGTAGAAAATTTGTCGGAATTATCCGGCGAGTCAATGTGTCCGATCTCCGAACTTTCCGATCTCTTAGTGGAATCGAATATATCGCTGTCTATATGTCCTGAAAAGTGTGAGAGAAATTATCTAATAATTAGATATGACATACATGCAAAGCAAGCGTTCTTACAACCTTTCGTATTGGTGAAGAATCCACCTACCGATTTCACTTTCGCTATTTCGAATGGTATAACTTCTGGAATCCAATGTTTCAGAAACCATACTGTCCGTACTAATGATGCTGTTGGTACAACTACCTCTGGGTTCCAATTTGATTTTCGCGGGTTTTTGTGCGTGCTGTGGCGAGATATTTCTAGAATGAAGCGAATCTGTGTCAGGAGAAATGATAGTGTCTTGTATGGTCGCGTCGTCTGATGGTGTACTTGTATCTAAAGTGGTTTTTGTCACAGTGATTGGGATGTCTGAGACAGGTTCTATTTGCGTATGTTCGGACGATAGGAAATTATCGTTAGTAGCAGCTGTTTGTGCTTCTTGTTGATAGCCGACAGTCTGTGCTGCGGGAGAGTCAAAACTGAAAACTCTAAAATTAAATCAAGATACATGTAAATTTGACAATCCAGATATTATAATGATGTGCCGTCGAATTTAAATCGAATTAGAAAAAGTTACCCTTGCGGCATGTTTTCGCTGTTTCGTCTACTGTCAGCGAAACCATCGGGCGCAGGGAGAGTAAGTAATTCTTCGGGTTGCGAGTCCCTCCTTAAATCCGGCATCGGGCTCAAGGATGCCACATTAGGAGTAGGACTCGGGCAAGGTGATATCTCTATGCTGCTACAGAATTCTAGAGTTGGCGTTAAACTGATATTGTCAGATGTTGGGTCTGTTTGTAATAAGCCAGGGATATCCAAATGTTGCTTTTTATCTAAATTATTCATTATAAGAACACAAGTTAAAGAAAGAATGCACGAATCATTATCCTCATCATAAACTAAGGAATTTACTTGTTGCAGTATTCATTGACGAATTATCGGATGTTATGGTGATGTTTGGCATCTTGTTACTTTGCTTCTCATCCGACGGATCATTCTGTTCATCGACGGTTGATTCCGTATGTTCCACTAATCTCCTGATAGCTCTTTTCAAGCTATTTGCTCTAAAAAAAGCATTGAAATATATATCTCTCATTCTATATTTTAATACAATATTATAAATAATGTGCGTTGTGTGTATACCTAGACATTACAGCATCTCTCTCCATGTAACATTTTCTTCTTATGACTTTTTTTAGATTCGTCATTTCCTTCTCTGGCTTTTCTAAAGCACCTTTCTCTTGGTTGCTGCTCAAAGTTTCAGTATTTAGAATACCAATGTCAGTTTCTTCCACGTTATCAGACAAATAGTTTTCCTCTCTTGATAATGTCTGCAATAATAAGTCAAGTTTTTGCTGAAGAATTTTGCATTTTTCTCCCAATTGTTGGTCCCCTGTGTTTAGACTGGCTTCCAGTATATGTGTTGCAAAATCTTTCACTGTTTCGCATAAAACTCTGCAAAAAAACAGATCCCAGATTAAAAATTTTGTATAATTTTACAATTGCATATATATACACATGTCATCAAAGTTACTTACTTGGCACTAGATATAACTACGCTCTCTTGATCAGATTGCAAAATGTTTGTTATATGAGCAAGAACGCTGTCCTCATACTGATGAGCTATATTCGATTTTATAGCTGGATCAGGCTGATGTAAAGTCACTTTGTGACATGGCAGAGATATGCTGCGTTCGAACGTCATAATGCTCCATCGATCCAGCATTTTTGTACCTGCTTTCTCGTACTTTTCCAATAGCTGAGGTAAATGCGTGTCATCGTCGCACGATGCTCCCCAGCCTAATACGCGCGCCAAGTCATTTCCCGTTCCTAAAGGTAGCACTCCAACTTGGCATTGCTTCTGCAAATTTTGAAAATATAAATCAGCATGTTTTGTTACATATAAATAATTAATGTCTTCTATAGTGAATTTTCTTTCTAAATTACCAATTCTTAAATTAGAAAGATGAATTAGTCATGCATTTTTACACTTACCGCCTGTAAATAAAGTTAAGGAAGCTTCACATATAAAGAAGCTTAAAGCACACACATCAGTTTCATCTGGAATAAAATCATAAAAGAGACACGCCATGCAATTTATAATCAAAAATACGAAAAGATTAATACCAATGACTGCAATATTGTAAATCTGAATATTATAGTATTGTATATATTAATATATTGTAATATATTATAAAGAGATACATATGTTAAAATAAATTACAACAATGCTATTTTGCATTTCTATGCGCACACAATGCAAAAGATAGTAATCACTATACTAAATTGCTGTGCAAAAAAATAAATATGTTTAAGCAGATGCAGTCTTGCATAGATAGAGCATAATTAGACTCGAAAAAAAAAAATGATAATTGAACTGAAAAGTCATGCGCTAAAAGAGATAAATAAATCAAATTGTCGATTGTAAGATACTCACGTGCATTCCGAGTCGATCGATTTCCGAAAGCACCCAACCCACCGATCCATCTCCACTGCACACTAATATCCGGAACGGGTCAAAGTGACGGAACAGTCTTAATCTGAAAGAAAAAAAAAGATACAAGTTGTATATTGGATATATGCCTATCTATGCAATTAATAATGAAAAAGAATAAATTTCAGATCATTGATTGTTATTAGCAAGGATTTGCTTACCCTGGACCTGGTCCTCCTTTTATAAGGTCGAACACTTGTGCGGGATTTAGTAATTGTTTAAATCTCCTAAGAAACTTAACACCTTGATTGTCACCAGATTTACTGTTTACAAATACTAAAAGTGGACTGCATCCCGTAGGTCTAACAGCTTCCCAAGCTTCATCGCTACCTGATAATTATTCAATACACATAGTTTTATTATTGTAATAAAAGTTTTCTGTTGTGTATTTATGTGCATATGTTAATCATACACATATGTATTACATATGTAATTCACACGCAAAATCATACAATTATCATTTGTAAAACACAGAAAGTATAATTACCTATACTATGCAAAGCCGTAGGAGGGACTACACTGAGTTTAGCTGGTCCTAATGGACACTTGATACTTATGGCAGGTCTGCACGCTGTGTGTACAGTTGCTCTACACCATATACACCGCCAATCTTGAAGCCTATGAATAACACATCGATTTTTATATGATCAAACATTGTGTATTTTTTATGTAAAAATGCAATGTAATATATATACCTAAGTACAGAGCCACATGTCTTTTCACAAACAAAACATTTTGAGGACACTGGTAAATTTCCCTCCATCCACTGATGTGGCATTGTGATGTTCTACAAGAGAGATTAATTGTATTGTTATGCAAAAAAGAATTTTTGTTATATTTTTGTCAGATAATTATATGATGTATTATTGAAATATCCATAATTAAAATTATATATTTCTTTGGTTATCAATTCTTATATAAAAACATTTTTAATTATAAGATTTTATGCACACATACCCCATCTTGGTCCTCAATGATATCTTTTCCAATGGATGCTAAAGTGGTCCACTTGCAATTGTTTATTGCTTTTGCGCTACATCTCTTGTGCACTTTATATTTACAGACTTCACAACTTAAACCATGGGAAGTAACACCTGTAACAATATTGTATTATATAATCACTATGTTTTAAATAATTTTATAAAAATTTTATTTATGGATATGTTGTTATAACAAAGAAATAACAATTTCTTACCATGCAGAGCATCTCTGCAAACGTTGCAATATGTAGGTCTGGCATGATTAGTCGCATACCACTGATGGTTACCTCCTAGTAACTCGGCAGTTCCAGGATCACCCTGAGGTCGATTCTCTGTCGCTGTTCTTAGCGCGTTCAACCACTCCTCCATGTCTTGTCTGTTTTCACCACAGAGAACTAATGATCGAAGTGGAGTTATCACCTAATACATAAGAAATATATATTATATTAATTATCATATTCTATAATATTTATATTATTCTGAAAAGAATGCAAGCACAATGTCAAAAAATTTTAATTGAAAAAAATATAACTATCTACAATATAACAGATTTTTTATTTCTTTTTTATCATATATTTTACTAGTGTAAAATTAAAAATATTGTGACAACCAAAACAAAATTGTCACCTCTTTAAAAACAGGTATGTTAAATTAACTTCAAGGAATCTATTTTTGTTAAATTGTAAACCAAAACGTCTTGGTTTTAAAGACTAGAAATTTATAAATTATCACTCAGATTATCTTCAACTTTTTTTAACTGATTTAATTCTTGCATGTGGAGCACAAAAAGAATCGTGATTTAAATAGTGTTTCAAAAATGTAATATATATAAATAGCAAAAATATCATTTCTGATCAAGTATATTAATTATAAATACAATATAGTCTCATTCCTGTGTTACTTCTTTTACCCTGGAAATAAAGAGATGAATTTCACGAAAAGAATGGAGGATCCGTCATGAATCGATGGGTTTGCAATGCTCGTTGTTATTCAGTCAACGGTCCATTGGCTTTAAACAATCGATAATAGCATTGTTACCAGATCGCGCGATTATTATACGATGTAACATGTTCTGGCGACCTAATAACAGTGCCCAAAGATGCCGTACCGTCACCAGGTCATCACTCGCTTGCCTCATGCCTCGTCAAGCCTAACCTTCGCGATATCGTACCTTGAATCGGGAACGGGCTCTCCGTTGTTTCGACATTTGAGCTGCGACTCGCGACGCGTCGGCGACATTCGGGACACGATCCGCCCGCGATATCGTTTATCACCCCGCCGAGTTTACCGCGACGACATCACGCGACGGCGAAGAGTCGCAGCATCCGAGCTCGCTCGCCGCAGCGACGACGGCGATGGCGACGGCGGCGGCGGCGACGCATCGGTCTGTTTCATCCGCGATTCACGTCGTTTTTCTAATTACAGTTCCACCAGCGTGGCCTATTTCCCATGGCGCATGTCATGCTCTCTTGATCATGTCGTTTATAAATAAATGTCCCACGCGCTTCTTCGTCGCGTGTCACACGCGCCCGATACCACGTGCGCTTTCACGCCACCCCGATTCACGACTCACGAGACGCGACGCGACGCGACGCGACTGTCAATACACCGCATCCAGACGCCCCACGGCCGCCAATACACCGGCGGCGATCACGTGGCGCAGCTGTCAATACACCGGCTGAACAGCTGTGCCGCGAGGCGTTTATCGCTCGTGCTTATCCGCTGCCGCCGCGCGCCAAACAATGTCTACAACTCCAACGTGTTATATTATTGACAGGGTATTTTCTTGGAACTATGCTCGCTATCCCTCGATAGCGTGGGGTTTTGCGGGTAAAGTTCAAAAATTTCACTATTCCTCTGCCGATGAATAGAGATTGTTTTCTTCTCATAATATTTGTGAAATAAAGAAATAAATGATTCAAAGGAAAGATATAAGTTTCAAATGTATAGCTGCGGTTGCGCGATCGCGTAAATATCAATCCGTGAATTTTTCATTTTTCGTCTTTCCAATCTCAAAATTTTATTTTTAAAAGAATTGTCAGTTGTCGATCTGTCATCGTTCGATGAGTATATTCGTTTTTTGTCTCATGATTCTGTTGACGCCAATGTCTCTTATGCAACTTTCGCGTTTATAGAAGGGTAAATATTTCTCGACAAATATCTATCACAAGGGTGAATGATACCATTCGGATATACCGAGCCTCTTTAGCTCAGTGGTAGAGCACTGGTCTCGTAAACCAGGGGTCGTGAGTTCAAACCTCACAGGAGGCATTTTTTTTGCTCGCAAGGAAAACAATGAACTTTTCCGAATTATTCCATCAATAATCAATGACAGATTGGATCTCATAAAGTCACTATTTTCTTCAATGATTCAAGGATGATTCATGCAACAGAAAGTTGCTTACACAAAATTCAAGATATCTCGATAATAAAGTAGAATTTTCGTATATCCAGAGCGTCAGATATGCGAAGCCTATATTGAATTATTATCCCAGCTGAATTTTTTATTAACAGATTCAACCGCGAGAAGAATTCGACGATGATTCCGACAGTAGTGTCTCGAGACTTAAATTTTTCATAAAGGGGACGATTATTGGACATCGGTGCAAATCCGTGGGAATTATTGACGAAACGTGGGCGGACATGCTCTCTGACATGCCAGCCAATAGTATATTTACTTTATTGTCGGAGCCACTTTTCCAGTCTCGCGAGTTGGAAGTGCAGGGTGTTGGATTCGACACCAAGCAGAACAAAGAAACTGTACCGCGTCGCACCGATGATTGAATGGCAGGTGAGATTGGCCCTCTCCGTCGGTCAGTCGGTCAGGTGGTTCTTTTGTACGTTAACCGCGAATGTGATGCTTTCATCCCAGGAATCGCGATATCGGAATTCGAACGCGGTCTCTTTTGTCAATCATCAACCATCCGACCGCCCTATTCATCTCGCGTGCGGAAAAAGAAATGCGCGCTTCTTCGTTCTGCACAAATGTGCTCTCTCTCTCTCTCTCTCTCTCATATGATAAATACAATCGCGCGACGTATTATATTTTCCGAATCACGAGGGAGTTAGATAGATATATTGGAGGCGAAATATCGTGTGTTCAGCCGTGAATAAAATAAAACGCCGCGTTTGTGTGCCACTTGGCGTGTCGTGAAATAACGCGGGAATTGAAGTTATATTCGCGGAATTTTCACTTCGATAAGCAAGCTTAATTGTTTCCAAATAGCGCCGATATTGTTCCGTGCGATTGTTACGCAGTTCCAAACTGCTTTGGCCACCGGCTATTGTTCGGAATAACCCATCGGTACAATAGAAACGAGACACCCACGGCATGTAGATAGCCGCGACAGGATAATTCCCCGTTGAGTGCTTGTAACTCGCCCAAGCACCGTAATTCGCGTTCCGATAGCTTTAATAAATGATTTTTCGTACGTGACGCGATTATTGCTTGTAACGTAATCGCGAATCACCTTATATGTATATATCCCGCAGGATCACGCGTCGTGTATAGAAATAAATGCGACGGAGATAATAGTGTTGATGGATTTTCCTTGTAACTCCCGACGCGCGAATATTCATCCTTTTTAAAGATACGCGAATGGCGGTTGTGCCGAATCGCGATCAAGGGAAAGATTCTATCTTTCGCATGGCAATCTTTTTGCGCTTTCTTCGCAGTAAGCGTCGAAATAGTACGGCCGATTATAATCATCTGTACGCGACGTACGTGAGAAATTAGTTTTGTATCTATCGACGTACCCTTCGAGTTCTAATCCGAACTGTGAGAATACGGGTATACAAATTGGATCGTAATTGATTACGACGATATATAATATCCCATATCTAAGAACTTAAGAATAATCACTAAATTAACATAAAATATAAAGTCTAAGAAAATTATCAAATTAATCTCTTAATGAAGTTTTCTCGAGACTTTGAGAGTAACTTCTCCTCAAGTTTTTAAAAAAGTATGTCAAATCTTCTCTCTCTCTCTCTCTCTCTCTCTCGATTTTATTCTGGCTGTGAATAGTTCACACTTAAGATAAAGCGATTTTAATTCATTATCAACTTTAATTATTAATCGCAAAGCTTGGATGTGTCTGAATGAAGATAACAGGAGATATTTAGGCACGCATTTTCAACTAGGTCAGGCCCAACACGGATACGCTCTACTTAATTCATTTAGACGCGTAGCTGTGAATGTGCGAGCTTTCCCGATGCCTGTATACGTGGATTGAAATACCTGATATTATCACTCAAAGTGTCCTTCGTGTTAATAAAAATGCGAAAAATATCTCCACGATGATGAATGTAACTGGTATAATAAATTTGTTGACGATTGAAAATCGATTCACATTATACGATATAACGATAAAATATTCCTTTATAATTGTGCGTATAAACGTATTCTGAGATAAATCACGTAAAGACAAAAATTTATACGTTTATACTTATAGAGGAATATTTTATCACGTCGCATATTATATATCAATCAATACTGTTTCGACTATGTAATTTACCGCCAGATCTTTCCTAACTTATATAAGCATCAGTTTTGAAAACCTAAATTAAGCTGCGATTTAAACTATATGACATTAGGTAAATACTTTTCGTTAGCATGATCCACAAGACCACATATATATTTGTATTTATATAAAACGCGATAAATGACAAGGAAGACTAGAGAGATGCGGCTATTTATTTAGCTTGAATATATACCGAAGAAATCTTTTCTCAATGTCTCTCTTCTTTCTTTCAAGTATTAGATGAACGAAGGTAAGAAAAGCGGGAGCGACTTAGCGTAAGAGAAAGCCCCATCTCTTCTCGTTCCTCCTTTTTACCTTCGTCACCCTCAATATCGCGCGACAAAAAATCGACTACGTTCTCGGGGATGCTCCTCGTCCCCTTCTCGACCCTTTGCGTATACATCGCGCCATACATATTTTATGAACAAACGTAGCTCTCTCCTAATGTAAGCCGAGAGAGAAGAAAGAAAGAGAGTGAGAGAGAAGCACCATATAATTTCGGTGCGCGAGGGTTTCGAGAAAACGAGGCTGTTCATCGAAAGCTAGATTCTCAATATTGTATACTGGATGTTGCGAGCTTGCTTTTGCGCGCTGTTCGCAAATGACGCCGTGACCTTCTGACCTGGAAATCCATCCCATTCTAACGCGAGCTGCCGAATTCGCGGAGCTGTAGAAGGATCGATCGTCCCTTAAATTACCGGGTGCTTCGGCCGCGCTATTGCATTAAACGGGATATCGGGTCTTTCGTCTATCAATCAAGTTCACTGCGTATATCAGCGTTATGCGATAATATAAATGGCACGAGATCCCTCGCGATCGACAGATAGATCGGGATTGTAGATACATCTTCATTTAGCTAAACACACAGACATCGGATGATATTCTGTAGATTTTTCCGGCTTTTTAATCTGACGTATAGCAAAACCTTTCGTTTAACTGTCTGTCGAAAGTTAGACATATATCAGCGTTCGGAGATATATTTGCAGGAATTTTTCTAGTTCCGGATATATATATATATAAAATGGAACCTCTCTTTCAGTCCCGAGTGAAAAAACGACGTTCTAATGCTTATGGTAAAAAGAGGTCAGGCATCCTGGGGTCACAGACGCCCTGATATCCAGTATCACGAGTTACTACAAAGAAAAAGAAATCCTCGCATTATCATCACTTTGAAAGCGATGAGAATTTGTTCCACGATAGTGGAACGATGATAATGGTTCTTTTTTTCATTTTTTGTCGCAAAGTTACGATATGATGCGACAATTGTCATGGAAAAAAGTATCATTTTTATTATGTCACACTTTGTATTGTAAGAATCACAAAGACTCTAAAGTAGTGGTAATTGTATAGTAAAAACTTTTTTATAAATTCTTTTCTAGAAATATATTTTTCTAAAGAAAACTTTTATACGCAAAGAGAAAGTTTGAAAGATGTTTTAAAATAAAATGATATAAAATGTCAAACATCTTTTAACGATGCCAATTAAAAAAAAAAAAAAAAAAAAAAACGAAACGAGTTATATAAATAAGACGATTCGACTAAACAGGATTTTCGACGACAATTCTCGAAAAATAAGAATTTCTTTTCAATGCTTCCTCGCCGATATTTCGTACGAGAGGGAAAACGCGAGTATCGAATTTTATGGAATAAATAATTCAATACATCAGCAATTTATAAACGCGAAAACGAGTCTTAAATTAAAAATTAATCGAATGAGAGTGTGGTTTTGTTTTCAGCCAGTCACGTGCTATCACGAGGGACAGGACTGATCTTCGTCGTGGTATCATCCCCCTCAAACCATAGGTGTAATCTAACGTGTCGTAGCACGAATTTATCATGGGTTCGTGAGTCGAGTGGCGTTCTCTCTCTCTCTCCCTCTCTTTTTCCTTCTCCGTCCGCTTTTAAAACCACGCACTTTAATTAGCACCGACCATCCCGGTTTGTGTCGCGACTCTCATTACATTATTCCGCATATGCTTTTGACTATTTTTAGTAGCATATAAGCGCGTGCAATAAGCGCCACCAGCTGGATCTAAGCACGGTCTTCTGCATAATGGAACGCGTATTTGCCCGGGAGGATATGTAGCAAGCGAAAGGTCCTTCCGTTCGTACGCGGTTACAGCAGTATGAGCACTTTGTCTTGCATCATTACAACTAAATATATATCTTACAAAGAGATCAAGGTGCATGTCACGTGTCATATTGGTATATATCGCATCGTTTATATATTATTCATGTTATATTATTCGCTCTCGAAATAATATACATATATCAGAGACACGAAATTCTTGAATGATTCTTTATAATATGGTATATGCTTGTCTCGTTAATTAATAATTTTTCATAAAATATAAATTGCACAAGATTGCTCTTCCACGCGAGTGCAATTTTTTATGTATTACGCGTAGCTTTTACGTATTTAAGAATGTAAAGAAAATCTCAACAATTACAAAACTCTTAATGCACGAATCGCATTGCGGGCGATAAACACGATGCAATTGAAAACGCGGGGCACCAAGTGAATTATTCGAACAATCTGCAGCTAACAATTGTGGCATTAAAATTAATTAAGTTCTGATTCGCGCTGATTTCATCACGGCGGGTTGTCCGGCACGGAATGACATCGGACTACAATACGGGAAATTGTTCCGCGCGCTCGGTCCGTGAAATATAGTACGCGCGTGCTCCAATGTAATCGTGTTCCTATTCAATTACGATGTGGCATAACGAGAATTTTCAAATGTACGAACGGGAATACGAATTCGCGCGTAATGGAACACGAAAATCTCACGTGTCCATATTAATACGAAGCCAATATCCTCCTCCTCCTCCTCCCCCTTCCCGCCGAATCTGCGACCGATTTTTAATGGACACTTGACCTTTGCATAGCCCCGTGTTTCGACCCCTGGTCTCCGCACCCCGCCGAATGTGGGTCGCGGCTAAATTACGGGTCTCGCCATATTTAACCAATATTGAGATAAAACAGCGAGATGCGTTCGTTTTATTCAGGTTCGCTCTTCTCTCTCTCTCTCTCTCTCTCTCTTCAAACAATAAAAACATGACATCTCGATCGCAATATATAATTTTATCCAATTAATTTCGCAATTAATTCTGCGATCTTTAGTGTTACATCATCCAACAAAATATTCCCTTGAATTTTGCTATTCCATGTAATTTATAATCCGCACGGAGAGATTTTTTTCTGTTTATAAATATTATTTAAATAAAAATAATATATATATATATATATATATATATATATATAAATTTATTAAAAAATAATATATCAAAAAAATACGATATGTTATCGAAATCGATAATGCGATAGTTCTATTGTTAAATAAAACTGGCGACTATATTGGAGAAATATTTATCGAGAAGTTAATATTTTTTCGATCGAGTTACCGGAGTGGGTTGGGGATCGTCGCATTGAAATGCGGGACGGCATGAATATGTTGTCGGACAAAAAGCAGATAGGGGCGAGGCGCGAAGTTATATCAGGGAGTCCTTTTGTATCACACATACGTGCACGTACACGAATGGATTTCCCGTTACTGTAATGTACGTGTAAAAGGTTGGATCATTAGGATCGATGATCGCCGAGTGAAACATTCGGAAAATTGTCATCGACACCGTTAAACCCCACCTTTCCGATCCGTTGCGGTCAATAAATACGCATAGCTTCTAAATCTAAATCGTTTTGTAATTGAGCGATCAAGAAGCGTTTATTCTCTCTAATCCCTTTGTTCGTATCATTTTTCTTTTTTTTTGTTTTTGAAACAATGACTACCAATTACATGTTTCGTAAAAAGTAATTAAAAGCCATCTGATTAATTAACATCATCCCGTACCTTATTAACTCGGCTTTCCGCATTACTGACTAACGATAAACATAAATATTCCTCTATAATCAGGCAATCCGAATATAATTACTGATAATCCTATGTTTTACTCATCGCTCTTTATAATATTTTAATTTTCCGATAAAAGAAAAAAAACAAGAGCCAATTAAAAATTATCATTATTACATGATACGAGAAAGATTTTATAAACCTAAGTACGTATATATGTTAATAATTTTGTAAACAGGTCATATAGTTTAATTAAAGTAGCTTTATATAACAATCATTTATACAAATTTCTCTACAATTAATACCGCGACAATAGAATTTCGCAAACAATCCCGCAACGTCAACTATTACGCAACTAATGCAGCAGCGCGTAAATAATTAATCGTTCTATTAATTGGCTCTAATAGGAAACGACGTCGCACAAGCCGCCGCCCCGTTTGCGTTGCGAAAATGGATGTCAGTGTAGGGGCGAAGCCCGTTACAAATTAACCCCAAGAATTTGCGGCTTATGGCTACACGCATGCGTTTCTGTTTCGATTTTCTGTATTATGTATATTGCGCTGTACTACTTAAAAATAAAATTTATCCTACACGTCGAGGAACGTCGTTGTTTCTCTCCATTAGCGATAACATCGCATATGTACGCGTGTATCGAGCATTATGTTACCGTGTGCATCAGTATGCGCGCAGAATTACGTCTTGTTAGAGAGAAGTATTTGGACAAGAACAAGAGGCAGATTACGAGGAACTTCCCCCGTCCCAATTACGAGATATTATATTTCAACGGTAATTGTAACTCTCGTGATATCCAAAATAAAATGCCATACGCGAAGAAAATCGGAGCCAAGCGAAATAAATAGAAATATACACATCAGTTATAGGATTAAAGTCTCAATATAGAGGCAAGATCGATTAAAGAAACGATCTTACGTCTACTTCGAGATATACAATATATGTATTAGCTACGGATCTTTGGAAGAAAAAAAAAAAAAAAAAACACCGTACATACAATGCAGAGAGGTATACGTATGTATGTATGTACGTCAGTTATTTTCTGACATCTTTGACGTGACATTAAAGAGACGCTCTCCTCACCGGTCGTCGCTTTTTTTTTTTTTTTTACGCGGTATTAAATGTATCAGATTTTTTTCCACGAAACACACAGAGGCGTTTAGAATTTCTATGACGTCGATTTATGACGGCATTCCGGACGATGGGAAAATGCTGCCATCGCTGAGAAAATGTCGTAACACGCCGGACGATAGAGACGAATAGCCGATTATGTTTTGCGGCCGCGTATTTTCCGCGTGCGATAAACGCGTCAATTCGCGCGTCAAAGGCATAGGCGCTTTTCATATGCTATAAATAAATGCGGCATGTAGGTGGTGATTCGACGCACGCAATGTGCATCGTGCACAGAGAGTCTACACAAATATCTATATTTATTAATTTAAGCATACATCTCTCACGCGGGTCATCTTATGCTCCCTTATGTGCAGCTAAAAATATCTAAACGGCTAGATCAAAGTAATTCGAGAAAGAGAGAGAGAGAGAGAGAGAGAGAGAGAGAGAATGCTAATTAACACGTACGACAATTTTACATATATAATTTCCGAATTGCGTCTTGCGTCGCGAAATTTCAAGAGCGACCGCGATGCGAGCGAGAGTGTCGCTATTTAAATAGTCGTATCGTTTTATTCCGCTCGACGGTTTTAATTGGACACTGGAGCGAGTGTGGCACGGGATTAACGGATCGATATTGTAGTTAATTAAGGATTTTTCCGAAATGGCATTCTCAAAACAGAGATCGTCTAAATCATACATTCGTTAGCGATTCTTGATAGTAGAGCGGAGAGCACTTCGCGTGCATGTATGTGTTTGCATTTGTAGCAATAATGCAATGTCGTAAATGCGGTTTGTTTTCTACAAAGAGATAGAAACGCACCCGTTCTTCTTCCAAAGAGCCGTGCTTTATCACTCTTTTGCCCTTTGTTGGAAAAAGTTCGACGGGAAATGCCTTCGAGAATCTATCGTCCGTGAAAGGGTTCGCGATGTTACGTACGTTTTGATACAAGCGACCGCAAATATATACTATATCCCCAATAAGGGATGGGTATATATATATAGTGAAAACAATTATAGAGCGTACGAGGGGAAAATGTTTCGCAACCGCAAGAGAAACATCTAGCTTTTCCTTCAAATTGTCAAGATTGCGCTTTAGCGATAGATCGCGCCGTATTTGTAGAACATACATACAGAGAGAGGGATGTTATCCTGATTCGATAACAGTAGCTTTCAACTATTTCATCTTACGTCTTGTCTTACGTACTCTCGTCTCGTATTTTTATTTTCGATTAACAGAGAGATCTATACATCTCGAGTTTTCGATTTATACTATGTGTCATGGCTAAATGCATTTTAGATTGCAATGTACGGGAAAAATGTGCGTGTAAAATAAACGCAGGAAGAGGACGCGAGGAAAATCATTGCGAGATTGCTGAAATTATCATTATAAACGTGGTAATGAAAAGAAGAAGACTCTGGATGTGACAGCTGCGCGAAAGAATCTTGTAAAAGGGTATCCTTTTTTACAAATGAATTGCACGACAATGAAAATAGCTGAACCAACTCGTAAACGACTCGTTTTCCTCGGGACTTTTATGTAACAGCCGCATCCATCTTCATTCGTTCTCCTTCGTGGAAGACGGATGTATAGCGGGAGTTCGATTCTTAAATTGAACTGATTGCACGAGGCAATGATGCCCGTCCGTTCCCTTCTCGTTCCCCTCTGCTTGCTATGAGTTTAACATTCTATAAATTCTACTCGGCGAGAAACGTGCCGATAAAGTTTCAGCAAAATAGCGAAGAATTCTAAAGATATTTCGCACGATCGACTATTACATTCAATGAAAGTCACGGTCAGTACTTTAATCCTTTACTACGGCACACGTAAAATTGTTTCTTTTTTTTTTTCGAAAATTTCCGATAAATAAAATGGAGATACAATCTGCACGAGTCTATACTTTTACGAGTTAAATATATTATTTCCATAATAACCGATACGAGATAACAATGGTATAATATTAAACGTTACATAAATTTAACAGCGCGAAAGAAGTTTGAATTGATATCTCTTCAAAATTTTTTCACTCGTGCGCTCTTAAATCCGTAGAATTCTCAATCCTAACTGGATATGCGATGTCCATAGGGGTAAAGAGTTAAAAGTGACGTTATAACGAGAAATAATACATAAAAAGAGGCTATTTTGACACACCCACGACATGGCAATTTCGCGGCCGCAATCTCGTTACGAATAACGTAAGACTACGTGGGAGATCTCGTTTATCGTCTCTCTAACGTTTAACGTAAACGCGTAACATAAGTAACGACGGTCGTATAAATTGACGTGCGTAAGAGATATCGTAACAATATAAAAATTCCACGGCAACAAGCGACGCTGAAAGAAATGCGGGATCAGAATCTGTTGAAGTGGCATTGTACGTCATACATCAACTAGTTCTGGCGCGATAGTCCGAGTAGAGAAATGCAGAGTGAGCGAAATTATCATACTAATTCTGATATATATTCTCGGTGTATCTCAATGATAGATACACAAAGTCAAAACTTCATCTCGCGCAAGTGGAGTGTGTCATGTTCCAAAACCATCGAATATCCCTTTCGCGCGATTAACTCTCTGTGATAGTTGCAATTAACAGAGTAATTTGAGTTTTATCTTATACATATATATATATATATATAATATTTGGCAGAACATTATAAAATTTTAATTGACACACCCTATACGTATAATATTATATTTGACACATTTCATAATTATAATTTTACAATGTTCCGTCAAACGATAAAAAATTTTACGAGAAATTTGCCCGAGATCGATTCCGGCAGCGAATAGCGTGACTCGGCTTAACTTCGTTAATGGGCATTAAAATGGCCAGCAGATATTACATCGCGGATATTACTTGCACACCTGCACGTGCTATTATTGCAGCCCCTTATCGCAATTGGATGCTCGTTAAAAATTCATCTCGATTCTCGTACAACGCGGATATTCCGAGCGCCAGAATGCAACGGCACTTTCCGGAATGCCCTTATAAGTTTTTCTAAGCACAGCCGGAAGTGCTATAAAGGAGATTTAGGAGTACTATTTAAAGGATGTTCCAGATACATCGTGTCAGTTTTCAGTGAATATTTTGGCGAAAATATCGAGGAAGGAAAAAAGATAGAAAGAGAGAATCCATTTTTCATTAAAAATTCGATAAATTTGAATTATGACTAATATGCAAAATTAAATATTTCAACAATTAATCCCTCGATAATTTGGGACCAAAGTAAAGCACCACTGAAATTAAAAGACATCGGTATCCCCCGTTATCCGTTTCCATTAAACTTTAACTTGTCAGCTGTGTAAAATCATTTATATTCCGACATTGAGAGAAAGAGAGTGAAGAGAAAGATCGATCTTCGGATAAGACACGCGCCTGCATTTAGCTGCACATAGTTATGTGTCACCGTTTATAAACAAATTCTAGGACAAGCACGTTCACAAATGTCACAGGCTATTCTTATCGCGTGCCGAGTTGGACAATCGCGGACAGTCCCGAACTTGTCCATTTGTGCGATAACACTGGTTCGCTGGATCGATTGAACAAATGTTTTGGGTTGTTAATAGGATTTAGAGTACCACACCAGAATCCTCCGCAATGGGATCTGGATATAAAATAGCTATATGTGTATATATATATATATATATACATAATATTTATTTTTCTTTTCGATATACAACTCATTCGACATGAGTTAAAAATTTTCATCGTAAATCCGCGATTCAAATACTTTGATAAAGGGCTTTCAAATACTTTTATAATATTAATTCTTTTAAAATATCACATTATTCTGTTCTTTCCAATTTAACTACATCTATCTCAATTTATTAATTCTACGATAAATAATACGCGATGCGATTTCTCTCTTTTAAATAAGATTGGAAAAACATGAATTTTTTAACGCTACAATTTCTCGATTCTCTTTATTTGCCCCCGAATTCCCTTCCGGCTTCACGACAATACTTTCTTTCCCGCGTGTGTATTTAGGTCTCGCTCGCAGAGGTCGTTGATCCGGTGCTTTTCTCTATTCTCTATCACCCTCGTGTACATTACGTCTTCCGTTCCTCCGAGGTATCAGGCCACGTCATCGTGGACCATGTTCTCCTCTCGTTTATACTGTCGTCTATATTGCATTAACCATCCCCATCCACCGAGGAAGACAGGAAAGATGATGGGAAGATCCATCTAGAACGTCTTTCCTCTCTTATAGTCTCATCGTCGCTTCTGTTTACCTTCATTGTGTCGCTATATCACTCGGACCGAGCTGTATAAACACATCCCGTTACACGGCTGATGCTGTGTCCCAGACGCAACACTGAAAACCGAATCGATACGGAAAATGAATCTCGTCGGGTACACATCCGCACGCGCCGCACCTGTTTGTCTCTCTCTCTCTTTTCTCTCTCCCCACGGCTCGATATTTCTTCCGTATTGTATATACCCATTAAATTCCTATTTTGAGAGGAATCTTTCGCACGCGAGAGAGAGAGAGAGGAACGTTGCTCCACGGCTCCACTTTACCCACTTTATGATTTATTATGTGCGCGCGAGCGGGGATATGAGTTGGGAAAAAAATTGTGTACTCACGCAAATTTCTCATTTCCCGAAGATATAAAATTTTGAAGAAGTAAATATATTTTCCAGGGAAAAAGTTTCTGTTTCTTGCGGGTGAATAACAGATTGGGGATGAGCTTCAAATGATTCATGCTTTTAGTCATTCATCTTCCATTGTTACGCATCGCAGACGCTCGTCGAGGGTGAAAGCGAATCGAACTGAAAGGAATCGTTGTAACGGGAGCGAAGGACGAGAAGGATTTCAAACTGAGAGCGAGAGTCAAGAACAGAATCTGTTAATAAGACGCGATACTCGGATTAGAGGCGAACGTTGACAAGGATTTTGCGCGAGAAATTTGGTCCTTAATCGTCGCGAAAAGAAATTGTAGTGTCGTGTCGGCAATGTTAACTAATAAACTGAGAGAAATACATTGTCTGGAGACGCGGGGAAGAATGAAAATTTAATAAGTCGCTCCTGTTCCTCTCTCTCTCTCTCTCTCTCTGTCTCTTAACTCGAGTCTAACAATACCAGAAATTATTCACCGAACCTGCTTAATGGAACGTCCAGTACCTGACTTGGCCCGGATCCAGCCCGGATTAAGCCTAAGATTCAACCGGGAATTCAAAACAAATTTTGCTCGGGGCCCGAACGAGATTCAGCGCGGACTTAATCTGGATCTGACCTGGACCAGTTTGGATCGATAGTATACAACATAATTTTAACTGAACTCAACTCGATATTGTTTGAAAATATTTATGACTATAAAATAATTTAAATATTGTACTTTTATATATATAAATTATTTTATATTTATTACACAAGACGAGTGATTTCTTTTTAAAATGTATTTGTTAAAAAAATAAAATATATAATTATTAATTTAAAATTGTATATATATATATATTTCGTTTTTCAATGTCAAAAATCCAGTGTTATATTTAAAATGCTCCTTTAGAATCCACCGATCAATGTCCGACAAACCTTTTCGTGCCGCGGAGCGTGATACCGCTTTTTTCTTCGTATTTCTGCGACACGTGTATCAGAATAGACGTCATCGCGCCCCGAGTTAGCTGGGGCATGATGCACCCTCCTGACGCTTCCTCTTTGGAATTCCCGCCGACACAACGATGGAAATATAACAATCGCAGGTATCGTCTGGGGATTTAAATCTGTTCGACGAGTTCTATATATGACAATTCTGGCGCGGACGATATTGCGTTGTTCGATCCGCGCGATATTCGGAATGCGATCCCCTCGCTGAGAGATAACGCCTCTTTCATCCTAATCTCGAGATTTTCTCGGTATTTTATAATCTATATTATTTTACCAACAATTGTAAGTGTGCGTGTGTTTATCGATATCGGCATCATCACCGCCAGCAAACCGACGCGGCTTTGAATTCGGAATGCATTTCATGCATACCCAGGAAATTCTATAATCTTCGACATTTGCGGTGACCTTTTAATATCGAATATCAAATATCTCGATAAGAGAAAAGCCTCATTTTAGTTGAAAAGCGATTTTTAATAAAACTTCATCGTCAATTATAATTATAAAGAAATGTAATGTCAAAGATTTTCCTTTGATCTTTCCTACGTCATAAGCTTGCATGTAAAATGCACAAAGAGAAACAGGAAGAAATGAATTAATCGGGATTAGCGGGGTAATCGACGTCGGTGCAATCGGGCATTAATCTACTGCGAAAATTCCATTATGCGGTTCTTGTTAAATCTTTTTATTTTGCCGGCGTGCTAAATCGTTTTTCCTTTCTCGTCCTTCGCGAAATTATTCGCCGATCGATCTGGCGTCTCTATAACGGCATCGACGTCATTAATGTTATTATGTAATAAGGACCCCGTCTGGACTGTCGCGTCCAGGAGAATTGTCATTTATATCCCGCGAGTGACAGATGCGCGCGGAAAAACGTGATTATCCGAGTCGCGAAGATACAGGCGGCTCCTCTTACGTATTAATCTTACACGCGCATATTATTTGTTTTTATTCGCGATTATTAATTACAACCTAATGTGGTTGGAAAAGTTCGTGGCGTGTAATGTTGGATTATTGAAGGCTCTCCAGGGAACCTCATGCATCTTATCGCGGAGATATATAGCGGGGCTCGTTAAATCGCACGCAGATCATCAAATTGCATACACTAATTTCCATCTATATGTTTAATGCTGGAGGACATAATAGTAGAGAGTGCACCTCTCTCTGTCTCTCTCTCTCTCTTTTCTCTAGTAATAGCCTCTCTACCGATATTAGGCGATAATTCAATATTGGATTAAATGTAATGATTCTACTTCTATAAACTTGGAGCAATAGCTCATATTTATTGGCAGTTCGAAACACATCGTTTACGATCCCTAAAGACCCCGCGCGACTACGATCCAATTCCGATAATCGAAGACTCGAAGGACAGAGAAAAATCTGTTTCTCTCGACCCCATCTTGAGAAAAATCAGTCGATATCCTTAAAGATGCTGCCGGTATCCTGTTTCAAATACGGATACATAAAGACACAGTTTCTTTTCATGCGGCCATTAAGTGCTTCCACTCGACGTGTAATACGAAACGCCTGCATTTTGTCTCGAATTTAATGACGAGGACGCCCACGACAAGATTGTACAGAAAAGGACACGATCGGTCTGAAAGAAGTAATATTTCGTAGAAACGAGAGCGATCATCGATCGCTGCGAAATTACTCTCGTTGCATAGCTTTCCGAAAAAGATACGTATCAAACATTTTAAAAAAGGAACAACAATTTTTGTGATTTTTATATTATCTTTGCTATCCGATGAAAAACAGCAAAAGTCAAATTTTTCGATTTTTTTAGGAAAGGCAAAATAAATTTGGCTATCGGTATTAAAATAATTTACGTCAGAGAGAGAGAGAGAAGGGAAAGGATATAAAATTATGATATTAATGTATTAATAAACTTCAAAATATTATTAATTATTTTAAAATATCGTTAATGCGTTGTTAATTATGTCACAGATATGAGTTCGACCTAAGCCCTTTTCATTCAAGATCAAGCAATAAACATGCGCCCACCCGATGCGATGCATCTCGTCATCAATAAGTAAGCAAGTTATAGGAATAAATCGATATCGCGGGCAACTGGAACAGCCGATATCATTTTGCACTTGGCTTGGCGATAAGGAGAAGGGTAAATGTCCTCTATCCGAACCTAACGACATTTCCTGTCGCCGTTTCCAGACCGCGGAAACACAATCGCTTGCTCTACTGCTGAGATATCGATATACATGTAAGATTGATGTGACCGCAACCCCGACAATCGAAAAATGTCAAGGATACCCGTTGCACAATTCTTTTATACATCTATTCGGTAATAATAAAAATAAATAAAAAAGACGTGTATGTCTTTGTGTATTTGCATATAAACTAATTTGTAAATCACGATTTAAATTAAGATATACTTGATAAAATCGCAAAGAATATCTCAGAGGAAAAGAATTCTTGGAGTAAAGAAACACCGATAATCATTCTTGAAAGTCTTATCGAATCAAAAAGATTTGTCCGAGACATTATAATAAATTTATGAAAAAAAAAAAAAAAAAAACCAATCTGCTTACGACGTAACGTCCTTAAAGGATTAACTCGATCCATTCCTGTCGTAACAATGCCCACAAATGCTTTTTCCACTTTATTGTACAAGGAGACCCTACATTCTCGAATATAAGTAGGATTTCGTATTTCTTTTAAGGTATCAAAAGAAAAAGCTTGAAAGAAAAATCCTCTCTCGCAAAAACTTTCTCTGTCTAAAGTACCGTATATAAACTCCACACATCGTCATTCCTATATCAAACTTCTATTTGAGTTACTCTTCGCCGATATACTCGCGTATTACTTCGTCGAGCCAGCAGTCCGACTATATTCGCGCCTGCAACTATAAAGTTTCTTAGATTCATATCTCCGACTCGTATTATACAGCTTATAACGTCCGTTTTAATTTTTCTCTCACCGGAATTCGTGTGAATTATAGCAGAGTTATTCGCGCAATGTATGCTTACATTTACTAGAATAAAAAGTGCAAATACGAAGCTAATATAATTGTCGTATAAATTCGACAAAACAAATTCTCTCGATAAAACATATCAATGCAAATGTAATACGATTTTTCGCTGTCTATATATTCGCAATTACTTGTTTGCTTGATAAAATGCCGCGGCATTGTTAAACGCGGTAATGGATAATCGAGCGTTTTTCACACTTGATTACGGTTTACTCAAGCTAATTATGTCTCATATAAATAACAAATATTGATATTCTATTCGATGCAATCTCATATCCGTAAACCATTGTATAATCAATATTCGTCAAATTCTTATTTACACAAGTTTCGCGCAATCCTTGCGATATCTTCTCCCTTTTTCTCTATGAAATTGTTATTTGTTTAATTTATATTCTCCCCCTCCGGTACAAATATAATTTCGAGTTTAATAAGTAAATTAAAAAAAAACAGTTTTCTCTCTCTCTCTCTCTCTCTCTCTCTCTCTCGCTATGACTTACATCTTTAATAAATGTTCTGATAGTCAAACTTGTTCTAAAAAAATATAAGCAATTTTTATATATTGAAGAAGATTCTGAAGAAGAAATTAAAATGATCAGAATGTTTTATAATTATCAAGATACTTAATCAGTATTAATACTAGTATTTTGTACTATGCAATGAAAATTGCCACAGCCTGTTATTAAAATTAACAATACAATTACGGCAGATATCCAAGCCAGATTTCGTCGGCCGATCTCGCAGCCGATTACGATCGAGTTTAATAGTTGCGAAAATTTTGCATCCAGCTCAAATTTTCAACTCGAATCTAAACTTCTAAATTAACACGCGCATTAATTACATATGCTAATTACAGATTCTTCATCTAACGGATTTAATGGATTCGGGAATTGCTAGCAACTAAGCGCGACAGACCGAACGATATCTGTGTCTGCCAATTACTATGTTTTTCTACTGCGAACAGTGTAAACTCGGCTGAATTATAAGAGGACAAAAATATTCTTCATCTGGTTATACATATATATATATATATTAATTCCGTAGTTTTTTCATCTCAAAATCTTTACAAATTTGGGTTAATTTGTAATTCAAATTTAAAAGAATCACATGTGTGTATATATTTACATAGAAAATGAGAAGACTTATACATGTTTTATTTCATTCCTTTATATATTTTTTTTTTTATATGTAAAGAATTCGAAATTATATAGTGCCTACATGATAAGCCTCTTTCAGAGCTTTGATCATGTGTTCTAATCATATGTTAGTAAAATTAAGAAATTTGCTAAAAGTTGAATTGATCAGTTTGATTTTTGAAAGGCTCATATAATAATCATGAAACTGCTGCACGAGATTCAACATTACATGTTATTTTCATGCAACCGAATCAAAAGATTTTTCTCCTCTTAAGAAATCGGCAACTCTTTGTAGCTGCACTTTTTCTATTCTGGTATAATAAAATATTGAACATATCAAAGAAAGAAAAAAGGAGAGAAACCACAGCCGACAGTGCAGCCGAAAAGAAGAGGATGCACCGTGCGTGCTCTAGAATTCTAGAGTGCACTCACGTGGTTCTCCGATGCGATGGGTAGAATCTACGATTCGGTCGCGACGAAACCGGCCGGTCAGCCGGATCGCCCCGCGGGGAACTGCTGGTGAGGCCACAGATGCAAGACGTTGCTGCCGCTCTCTCCCCCTCTCTCTCTCTCTCTCTCTCTTGTCTCAGATTAGTAGCACACCGCCGGCGACGTTCGGCGTCGCGCGCCGCAACCTCGCTTCGTGCAGAGCATCGCACCCTATTTCCGCGTGCGGATTTATCGGCGGTCGCCGCTGATTTGGGACGTTGAAATCCTCCACGTCGGACCTCCTCGTCCTCGTGGCCGTCGCGCAACAACGCGCGGACCCGCGAATGATCCTAGCCGACCGCAAAATGACGGTCCTCGTTATTTCTTGCCGCGGGAAAGAATCGCTCTTGCCTTGGCAGCGACCGCAGCATAACGAATACGGGATTCGCGCCACTGGCTGCTCTGTTACGATGCGCGATAGTCGACGTTCCCTCTCCGACTGAGCGGATTTAACCGTGTCGAGTTGACAGCTCGACACCGCGTCGCGGTGGGGCGCTGCCATCATCGTCGTTCGGTGGGCGCGTTTCCATGGCGCCGCGCGGTACTCGTGACCGACTCGCGAAGACGTCGGTCAAGCAATTCCCGCCCTTATCTATACTCGTTAACGACAAGCGTGCGTAATTAATCGTTTACTATGGAATCGTTTTTATTTGAACGTAATGTGGATGGAGAGCCGATCCATTAATATCACGATAATATCGATGCGTGTGTTTTATCATTTACGAATTATGAGAGATTTCTTTTGCCCAACATCATTTACCTTTCAAAAAGTACATCATCAGTCCGTAAATAGCGCTGACTTCGGACGACGCCGCGAGGATTGTGTACTTGACATGTCGCCTCTCCGGAGAGTCTTCAAAAAATTCAATAATACAAGTGAGATGTATTGTTGTACCAGTGATAATACCAGTGACAACAAACGACGATGGAAACTGTCGAAATTTGTTTTTTATGTATTCTACGGAAATAAATAAGAGATCCGTAACATACGCTAGTCGTGATTATTCGACGAACGACGATACCGTGCAGGATTTAATAATTTTTGCGTGACACGCTCGTTTTGTTACCAATTTCGTCGATCAAGGTTGCTGCTGTATATTTATCTCGATATGGAAGACGATAGGAAGCAAAGTTTTCTTTCTTCTTTTATATGGCTCCTACGAAAAGATTAATCATACTTTTTGCATATTCCTCTACAGGAAAGTTAACAAAGTATCGATCATTATACTTTTGAAACCTATCCGCTATCTCTCTTGTAAATGACAAATTGCTAATGTTTTGACAGTCAAAACTTTTTGACTGTAGCAAGGAAGAATTTGATGCAAGGATAAGAACAATACTAATATATAGAATATGAGCTCGCATCACCACTTGAATTCGTCGTCCGGTGAAATAGATCACGTTCACTTCGTCTCCGAGGATATCGGAGCTTTGTATCTTTCCGAGGAATATTCGGATGTGACGTTAGTGGTAGCAGGTCACAAATTTTATAGCCACAAACTCATTCTTGCCGCGCGTAGCGAGTATTTTCGGGCACTATTGTTCGGCGGTATGAAGGAATCTATGCAAAATGAAATAGAAGTGAATGCCTCCTCGTTGCCTGCGTTTAAAAATTTGCTCAAGTATATATACACCGGGCGTATGTCTCTCGCTAACGAACGCGATGAGGTACTGTTTTTTCAAATTATTGTTAAAAGATGTACATGTAGAATTGTTTATTCTCATCATTTCGATTTATCTTGTTACAGATAATACTCGATATTCTCGCATTAGCACATTTGTATGGATTTGTGGATCTTGAAGCCGCTATATCCGATTATCTCAGAGAAATATTAAACATAAAGAATATATGTTCAATTCTGGATACTGCACTTTTGTATCAGTTGAAATTTCTAACTAATGTTAGTATGATTTATTTTTATTCTGTAACATAAGATTTGTACATACAATTAATATCTATAATATTATATGATAATTAATATATGATTTAATATCAGGTTTGTTTAGAATACATGGATAAACATGCATCTGAAATTCTTCAGCATGAAAGTTTTTTACAATTGAGCCCAACAGCTTTAAGTGAATTAATCTCCAGGGATTCATTCTATGCACCAGAGTTAGACATTTTTTTAGCTGTAGATTCGTGGGTCAAAGCCAATCCCGAAGTTAATAATAGGGAAGTCATAGGTAATTTCTATATAGAAATATTAATATTTTTCGTGTGTTAAATGATAAATTTGTTTATCACTTATATGTATCTTGCATATGATTAACTTTTTATTTGCAGCTCAATTAAGATTGAATCTGATTTCAAAAGTAGACCTTGTGACTGTCGTAAGAAAAGCCACATTCATAACAGACACAGATATTGTAAACGCGGTTTATGTGCAGTTACTAGGAAAACAATCAGAACTACCCTATCGCGGACGTTTGCTCATCGACGAAAACATTGCTCATCCTATGCACGGTGCCCAAGTGTTACAAGGCGAAATGCGTAGCTATCTACTTAATGGAGATACTAAAAACTATGATATGGAACGTGGTTACACAAGGCATACCATAACCGACACACAAGAACACGGGATTTTAATAAAATTGGGGACACAATATATCATAAATCATATTAAAATATTACTATGGGATCGAGATATGCGCTCCTATTCTTTTTTCATAGAGGTATGGATATTTTACACAGCAGAATAATGCAAAATAAATATACATTATTAATATATGTATACACACGCATACACCCACATAGTATATCTCAACACAGGGATTCGTTTTTCTGTTACTTTATTATTATTTGTTAAAGGGATCCGTGGATCAAAATGAATGGGTCAAGCTTGTCGATTATACAGAGTATTTTTGTCGCAGTTGGCAGTATTTATATTTTCCACCAAGAGTAGTTCTTTATATTCGCATTGTAGGAACAAATAATACAGTTAATAAGGTAAGTTTGCTGAGAATCGAATAGTATAGAAATGTCTTTCTCGTTTGTTTAAAATTTTTTTATAGTTATTTGTGTGATCGTGTTTAATGAAACTCGCTTTGCTTAATCTTTGATAATAATATAAAATTTAGTAACCTTTATTCTCAATATTTCTATTATAATAGTTTGATATTTATAAAACTGTTTGTTATTTTATTCAATAGGTTTTTCATGTTGTCCATTTTGAAGCACATTATACAAATCATACAGAGCAACTTTCCAAAGGTTTTATTGTACCAACACAAAATATTGCTGTTACAGAAAAAAGTGCATCTGTTATTGAAGGTGTAAGCAGGTATGTAAAATCTTTCGTTCCGTACTTGAAAAAATTCGCGCGTATCTATATGTATTTATTTTTAAACTGTATTTCTCTTTTAACTAGGGTACGTAATAATTTACTGAATGGAGACACAACTAATTATGATTGGGATAGTGGTTATACATGTCATCAACTTGGTTCTGGATCTATTCTAGTGCAATTAGGCCAACCATATATGATCGATTCTATGCGGTATGATTCTTGAATATTTTCTAAAACATGCTTATTGGTACTTTATTATGTATTAAAGTATAACATAAGTGTATAATAAATGTATTAAAATATTTTTATGAATAATAAAATATAATAAGTATATTAAAGTATTTAAATATTTTTGCATAGATTTCTACTTTGGGATTGCGATAATCGCTCCTATTCATACACTGTAGAAGTATCCGGCAATTCCTGGAGCTGGGTAATGGTCGCTGATAAAAGAAAGGAATTGTGTCGGTCTTGGCAAATAATACACTTTTATCCACCCCGTCCAGTAGTTTTTATACGTATAGTGGGGACTCACAATACTGCAAACGAGGTTTCTACAGAAATCTTTCTACATTAATCAAATTCGACATGATTTTTTTGTATAAGATATATATTTAATAAATAATTATTTTAAACATTTTCAGGTATTTCATTGTGTTCACTTTGAATGCCCAGCGCAATTTGATGATAAATCTCCGAAATCACCAACACAACGAGGGCATTCGTCAACATCGTCAAACGGTAACAATCCCTTACCTCCTCCACCTCCCGAAGTAGCTACGGAAGCAGTTCATATCGATAGCGATGAATAACTAAAGTAAAGAGTAAATAATATAATAGCGACAAACTCACAAATAATTCTATTGATGATTCTGATAATAATTGCCGCTCTTGTTGTTTGAGCTAGAATTTGGATGATTCGTTAAATGACCTCGATACAACTTCTAAGACTGTTCAATAATAATTAAATATCAGATCATAATTAATCATCTTGTTTCTCATTTAAAAATTCTATTTCTGTTTTTTCTTATCATCACTTTTCGATGACTCTCTTTAGGTTTATTTAGTACACGCGCGGCAGCTGCCAATTTCATAATCACAGATGTATACAAATTAGTCATATTTTATACAAATAGTCGATAAAATTGTGTAATGCTATGATAGATTTTTAATTGATTCTTATGTAAAGTTTTATTTTTTTACAAAAAAATAGTTGTAATATTTGAAAGTGTATTATTATTACATGTATTGTTATTACTTGTATTGTTATTATTACATGTACTATTTAATATTACTAGAATAACACAGACGCGCGCTGCGCGCGCGCTTTTATTTATGGACATTTCCAAATTTCTTTAACTTTTCTTTCCTAACTTTAAATTTGTCTTTAACAAATTGTCAAACTGTCAAAATTCTCATGATTTGACAGTTGCAAATAACACGAATGAAGCAAGTCGGAGCGCACTAACGAGACAGCCAATCAGCATCGCGGAAAAGAGGCTTCAACGCTTCGATATATTCGAGTTCGAGGTTTCATGCCTCTTTTTAGAAACGGACATGTGATTTCATGTTTTATTGAATATTATTTTAATTATTAATTAATGTAAAATTTGCAAACTATGTTGTAGAATCATGTTCCTTATTATATGTAATCATTTTTCTTTATCCAAATTATTGATTTTAATTATAAAGGTGCGTAAATATATATATATATATATATATATATATAATTGAATATATTATAATACTACACTCTCATATATATACACACACATATATATATATAATGTCCATCTGCCAATTCTTATACAATATAAGATGCTACAATTAATTTTTCCATACAAATTTATATTATATGTAATAATTTAACTTATTCTTTTAGTGTGTAATATATAATATTTATTAAATATATTAATTTATTAAATTATTTATTACATGCTGAAATCACAGAAGACTGTTATATCAATTGAATATATATATGAATATATATATATATATATATATATATAATCGATTACACTATTTAAATGAACTTGTAAATTTAATATCTTCTAAATTGTGATTGAAAGTAAATAGTGAAGTAAAGAGAGTTTTCCTACTCTCAAAGGAAATGAATGAAAATTGGCAACTGCCACACAAACTGTTGTGTATAGAAAACATTATGTACTTGAATTTTATGTTACCGAATATTTTTTATAAACACACCTATAATGTCGACACTGTTAATATATGATGGTGTCTGGTTTTTCAGTATTTCTCATTGAATGAGAATCTTTTTGGTAGATATTTTTATTGTGTATTTAATCTATTTAACCTTGTGTACATATAATGTAAAACATTATTTTTCTAGTCTACATATGTTTAATGTAATATGTCTCAAGAGAATTCGAATGTATAATAAATTATATGCAAAGTTTAATTGCTACAAGATTAATAAAATATTCTGGTATTTAAAAAAAAATACCTGTTCATTAAACATTATTCCAATAATCATTCTATTGAAATGCATCTATTTGATAACCACATTTATATTTTTTTTATCTTATGTTGACGCGAGAATAAAAATATGCATCTTTGAAAATTAAAGTTAGAAGTTAATCCTGAATCTGAATTCACACTTATTTCAATTTGATGTACTTCTTACCGAAATATGTTTTCCTGACAAATTTGACGGTTTTTTCCCAACTCTTATTATATGCAGAATGTTCAAAAAACTATTTTCGTTTTACTTTTCTCTTCAAAGTCAATACATATATCCGAAACAAACAGATATTTATTTTCTTTTTTATCATTTATCATTCTTTTAAATAATTATTTAATAGCAATGTTATACTGTATTTCGTGATTAGGATAGGATGACGAATAATGTAACATCATTATTTATCATCACTATTATTACATATGCTCAAGTATGTTAAACATATAACAATTGTCAATACAAATCATACTTAAGCTATATTCTTATTTACAATAGATTAAAACTATTTTAAAATTCAAAATATATAGAGATGATACATAGATTAGTATTTAAACAAAGTTTAAGTTTTAATATAAGAGTAGATTCTGCATAAATAGAGAATATCAATATCAATTAGATGACGAGTAATGTACAAAGTTTACGTCAATACAGAACATCACATTTGCTATAGATGACTGTCCAGCGCGATAATTCGTACTTACGAAAGTGCGCGTATAGGAGAGAAAATAAATGATTGAGCATAATTTTCATACTGTCTTTTATCTCTTACGGTCATTAGATCCACTGCGGCGAGAATGAGATCGACAGCTGTGGCTACCACTGCGAGAACGTTTTGATCTACAATAAAGCACATCAAAAATGTTTTGTTTTTTATAAGAAATAAAATATTTTCTGTTATATTCAATATGTTTAGATTAAATGAAGATAATTTTCTCAAATTCTCTCCATAAATTTGAACACTCTCTTCACTCTTTCTTAGCTTCAGATTTAAAATAATTAATTTTTTATTATTTACTGCGATCCTTATATTTCTCTATTTTTTATATAAATATATTTTCGTATTCCTTTTTTTTATTATCATGAAATATGTTTGTGTCGGATAGCTTTGTATTTTTTCAATATATATAAATGGATAATAATAATTGACATACCTTTTTCCACGACTGCGGCTACGAGATCGTGACTTTCTCTTGTCCCTGTCTCTGCGCTCTCGATCGCGATCACGCTCACGATCGCGGTCGCGATCACGATCCCGATCGCGCTCGCGATCACGGTCACGGTCGCGCTCACGGTCGCGTTCACGGTCGCGCTCACGGTCACGCTCGCGGTCTCTGTAGCCCAATCCTCCGCGATTCCGATCCCTATCACGATCCTTGTCACGATCCTCCCTGTCTCTGTCCCGTCTCCTGTCGAGCATGGACTCACGCTTTTCTTTACGCCTCTCCTCGACGGTCTTCTGAAGCTCCGCGAGCTTTTCGCGGATCTTGATGAAGCCGAGATGCAACTTTCCGCCGAAATGATCCGCCAGTCGTCTATCGTTGTCGTGTATGCCAAGATAGGCGCTGCACACCTCGCACACTCTTAGCTTTTGCTGCTGGTAACTTGATGCCGGCATGCTGTTTCGATACTCTTGTTCTGCCTCATTCTTCTTCTTACGCAACTCATCGATCTCGCCCATCAGCTTCATCGACTCCTCGACAAAACCTTCCTCCCCTAGCTGTTCGGCCTTGGCTAGTTTCTTACCAATTTCCTCGGCGAGTACATGGACATTGTTCGCCTTCGCTGCCACCTCCGCGCTCAGCTCCTCCTGCGTCTCCGCCAACCGTTGCTTGGCCTGTTCCGTACGACGATCGCAGTCAGCGATAAAATTTTGAAGATGTTCCATCGCCTAGAAAAAAAATTAAGAAAGACGCATTGAAATCTCAGTCACAACTACACGAATAAAAATTTTGATTGTCACTGCATGCAATGTATTGCATGCGATCATTATGTTTGATTTTAAAAAAACGCTGTCAGAGATATGATACATGATAATAGATTGAATATTATACAAAATTGTATGGAGTAATGTGGAATCATATTCAATGTTAAAACAAAACTATGTAAAATGATCACTTTTCTGTGTTAAAAACAAATAATTTTTTTTATTAAATTAAATAATTTATAATTCTGAAAATACACACAATCAAATACACTTACATCAATGTCGTAAAAGTGATCCCTCTTCTTTTGCGCCGCCTCATAGTCAGCCCGTAGGGCCAAGTCGTGAATCTGGGGGCATTCTCCCAGGTCCATGCGCTACGATTTACACAAATCAATCAGTATTAGATTACGTTTCTTCCGATCACGTATGCGGGTCTTATCGATTCTATGCGTATTATACGAGAGTTTAGACCCCTTTCTTCCCAAGTTTGTTTTAGCGAGTATACTTGACAAGAATATATATATAACATACTTGGTCGCGGTACCGCGACTGGAAATTAGCATGAATCGATAATCTAGGAGAGAGACAGAGATGATACATGACAAAAATTCTGAGAACTTATATCGCCTGTATCCTTAGGATAAGACGGTCCCAATAGGCTTTTATTAGTTTCTCTCATTTTACGTGAACTCGCGGAGAGACATCAGTTCGTCTTCCTACACGAGCTAGGATAGAATGTACAATAATGAAGCGATCCGATCGTCATTCGATCGCATATTATAAAGTAGGAAATGCAGTTTTTGTTTTACAGATAAATAGTTTGTTGTTTTCACTTACAGGGTGGCAACAGTTCTCCGCCTGACACGAGAATGCGATGGCAATGAAGCTATAATCAGCACACATCTTTTAAATTTTATAATGTTCACTTTTTTTTTCTACGAAAGAGAACTTACAGCCTATAATGATTTAATATACTATTTTACGTACGGCACACGAGAATCGTGTCTTACGTCTTATTGGCTGCTAAACGAATTTTTAGAATAGAAACTGATTCAATACGTACACATCCAATGGTTGTAGGAAATTTTTCTAATGGATCTGGCACTTGTACTAATCTCCACCTAATCTCTCTGCGTCATGCTACCTCTCGCATTTTCTCTTGCCGACACGTTTGGGCGTTGCAAATTGCCAAAGCTAAATATCGATTCCCGAAAACTTTTTTTTTTTTTTTTTATTCGATAAGAGTTTACGTTTTATTTACACACATCGCGCGACCCATAATTAAAAAAATCTACATCCCATTTAAAAATCTATACAAATATTTAATATTTTGCAACTTTTAAGCGGATAAATCGACGTAAGATTTAAATAATATAAACGAGTGAAAAAATGTTCGTTACGAGTTGATTTGCGAGAACGGACATACATACTTATTTCTTTTTTATATCTTTGCGACGCGAAATCGCGAGATAGGAATATCTTTTTTTTTTCTGATGCGAAAAAAAACTCACACGAAGAGAAATCGATAGCAATCGAACGCGAGTGGGTTCTTGGCAATTCGCAAATCTTACTTACAGATATCACTGCTTCATTTCCTGCATCCATTACTTCCACAGGATGATATATTTTTTTCTCACACACATTCTCAAAGTAAACTTCTCTTATTCCTACCTGCCGTAAACGGCATTATTAGTAAGAAGCGACATTAAGACATCGTCTCATGAATCAGCATGACGCTACTCACCGACTCACTGTTTACAGGCCTTTTCGGGGGTCTGGGAATTTATCATTCGGCATTACTCAGCCTCACCACCGTGTGGAAAAATCGGTAGAGGGGCTGAAGTAAAGCCCGCCCGCCTTTACGTCTCATATATCGAATTAATATATAGATATATATATATGTATATAGATATAAATATATAGATATGCATATATGTGTGTATGTATATCTAGTATTTGAATTATGGTAAAAAGGTAATCAAATTGTAGATGTAATACGTACGTCTTTTCAGTTTTCAGTACTTACAGTAACGCGCGTGTGAGAGTGACAAGTACAACACGGACATATGAGCGGACAATACTCGCAACAATATTGTACAATGGATCTGATTGGAATTGCTTTTTCCAGAGACTCTGGAAATAGAACTGTAGTTACGTTGACATTAGTGGATCTGCATATCAGTACACCTCTCGTTCGAGCGATTTGCCGTTAGTATTTTTCATCTTTATTTTCTCTTTTTTCTTTTTCATTTTTGCTTTTATTCTTTCTCTCTAATATCTCGTTTTTCATCTTAATGTTTTTCGTTATAGAAACTCTATCGCGAGACCTTCGGGGATATTCGCTATCTTTCACTGTTATGTTTACTTCCGAACTTTCACGTTCTAAGAGCGTTAAATCTTTTAATAAGTTTTGCTACGTGTCAAGAAGAAGAAAGAATAATTGCATCGACTGTTTTAAATTCGCAAGTTTAATATTTTATATTTTATCCGAAATCTGAGTCTGTGAAAACAATTTGCATCGATGGAGATTTAAAATGGTCTAGCCATCTTCCTTATTCAGGCTATGCACTTTAGTATTTATGTAAGATCTAATTAAAAAATTTTATCTTGACTGAAAAGATAAATGCAAGATACGTATACTTTGAAACAGATTTTATAATTGATAGAAATATAAAAGATGTCCTTCGTCCTCTGAAAGAAAAAAATATACTAATCAGAGATGATAAATCTGTGACTAAATAAATTAACAACTTTAAACTTTGTTATTTTCGTAGCAAAGAATCGTTCCGTAAACTTAATACGTATCTTCTAAAATCCTTCGACATCAATCAATGTCAACGACAGGCGACAGGCCTTCGAAACCTACATAAGTGCAGATACTTATGTAAATTCCGACATCTGCAGATGTCATTCAGAACAATTAATTGATTAAAGATTAAAAAGCAACTCTCCTTAGAGCAAGTGCTGGCACATTTCCCGAGTAAGAAACTTTCCTACATAAGTAGCTGTCTGAAAAGAGAGCAAGATGAGACAAAACTCTTTTTTCTATGTCCATCCTATAGTTTGTACAGACTATAACAAGCGTAGAACAGCTTGAGACAGACGGCGAAGATTTGTATATATATCGGAGCATCGATTTCGAAAATTTGAAATACAAGAAATAAAAGTAGTCTAGACAGCTACATATAGGAGAATTCCAGAGAAAGAGAGAGATATCGAACACCCCCGTGATCAATTCGCACAAGATGACACTGAAATGCGCGAAGCAGTATTTAGAGTATGTTACAGCTCGCAGATAATTAAAATATATTGTCATTTGATCAAAAGTGTTGCTCGATCGACCGCATATATGCACAATATTACGCGATTATATCTGCATCTATAAAAGTCACAGTTGTCTGTGGCTTCTTCCCCGATTGCGCTGCGAATGGCGGATTGCAATATCCTCGGTACATATATGTTAGATATATATGTGGAGATTCAACACGCGTTCCTGAAACTAGAACAGGCAAGATAATAATCTTGGCAGCTTGGAAGAGATATGGGACAGACTTTCCGTACGTACGGTATTTTGTTATACTTGCTCTAGCTACTTCCAAGCCGCATCAAATACATTGACTGTTCTAGGCCCAAAGATCTCGTACGTGTGTAATAGTATGATAAAAACGCCTGCCCCATGTTGCACTTCGACGGTATCCAGTGTGAATTGATCGTAATCAATTCCTGAGGTACGTGTCGATTACATTAAATAAGATAAAACAAATTTTCCTTTTCGGGCGCGCTTATTAAATAATTTCGCTTATTAAATTCTAACAAAGGATGTTCTTACGAGCTATAGATTCTTAAGTTACGGTACTAAACACACACACACACACACCAATTGGCACCGAGAGGAAAAATAAAAGCGCTAGCGAAAAATCTATCTCACCGTGTACGGATCTATCCATTCGACTACTCTAAGATTTATACAGTACTGAAAAATTTGACTTTCCAGTTTTTTACTAGGATACATGGCGTTTTAATAATATACACAAATATGTTTCGTCGAGTAAGAAATTATATAAATGGCTATATGGCTATATGTTCTTCAGCTTCTATGAAATGGCTAATTATTCTACAAATTTTTTACTTAATTTTAAATTAAGATACACTTCTGTATAATGTAAAACTATATCATATATATCGTGTAATGAGCATGTGTGTAATGTGAGATTAAACAAGTCAGTGTGCATCAGAGTTTATGATTGTGGTAGCAAAGTGATATATGAAGAGAGAGAAATATAGATATTACTTTTTATTATTAATTTAGTCATTAAATTGACGACGTCAAAAAGCAGACTTTATCATAATTAACTCCATCAGCAACAAAAAGCATATTTTCCAAAAGAATTTAGATGTAAATTAAAGAGATAATGTAACATACTAATGACTACTTTTAAAGACTTTACAATTCAATTATAATATGCAGACACAATTGCTGTAAAGTTGCATTATCATAAAGTACATTAAATTTAATATAATGCTTTATTTAAAACTAAAACATTGAGAAAAATTATTTTATTTATTTCACTTTTTATATTGTAATATATAGAATCATCCGCTCACACATTGCATATTAATTGTTTTGCATTTGAACAATATATAAAATCTATTTGGATTGGTGCTCATAGATTTTTTTATGTCTATTATACTTTGTTAAGTATCTATATGACAAAATAATCAAATCATTCACAATAATCATTTGCACATACTACTATTACACCTTCTTGTAATAGAATTAGTATGGTTACACGACTCTATATGCTATACTCAATGCTAGTTTTATTGATTATCTGTAGTTTTATTAATATCTACTGATGTAGCATAAATATTAAAAAGTTGTAATCAAAGATTATACAAACATATCAAATATTGAAGTAATTTCCTTATGCTTCATATTTATATCGTTGCATGATCATTTTGTCATTAATAATATTGCATCGATACAGAAGAATAATAGATTGAGCAATAAATCGTGTAACCAATGAGAGTTTGCAAAATAATAAAATAAATCTAAAAAAAGAGTGAAATTAATTATAATCACTGCAATAAAAAATATTAGAAATAAAACCATATATATGTACTTATATACAAGGTGCATTATCCTGCCCACAGTGCCAATGGTGTGTCATACGTGTTTGAAATCATTGCATCGAGAGATGATATACTCACCGTCGAGGATAGGATTTCATGGGGACAGCAGGCCAGCAAAAAACTCTTGCAGACCTTCGAGTCGGAGTATTTCACTTGAAATTTGTTATTCTCACCTAGAAACATAATCCAGATCATTAATGACATTTCAATAGTAGATATATATATATATATATACACACACATACACACATATCTATTATATATATACATGTACACAGGATAGCGCTATTACAACAAATATGGCTGCATTTGACCATCTTGCAATTATCAATTAAATTCGCGCGAAGATCTCCGCCATTCCGCCATCTCCGAAATAAATAACGTGTAGATTAGAATATGTACCATTTCGTCCGGTGCCCATTAACTGGTCGAGCATAGCTCGCATTTGATCGTGCGCCGTCATTTTTCCGAATGTAGCACAATCTCTCCGAAGAATACACGCACCATCAGAGTGCAACCGAATACGTTCCGCAACCACACCGTCCGGTACCGTCCGATGTCCTATGGAGAGTTCGAGACTTCGTCGAGTAATCGCTGCGTCACGGGTTTATCGACTGTAATGTCATTGCAAGGCGCGTTTCGATAAGAGTCGACGACGTGATTGGTCCTTGGATAGGAACTTTTGGGTAATTCAAATTCATTTCTGGGGACTCCGAAACTTTCTATTAAGCAACCAATACGATCACGCGACATGGATAGTGAAATAACCGCGAATTATTAATCTTCTGATTGGTCATTGAGCAGGGAGTCATGCATGTTTCGTCGATCTTTCGAATAGAACGTCTGCCATTTTGTCGGTACAGAAGCAGCCAGGAAATTTTTAATTGTCATAAATATAACGAAATCGAGATTGCGATATATTCTATAAGACTCTTGTAACTTTTGTCTTATTTACAATAAGCTCAAATTTTTATCTTCCTGACACATAAAATGTTTAAAATAAAAATTTGTTTTCAGAAAACATAAAAGAAGCATTTTTTATGCAGAGATATTTATGTATGTTAAATTAATTGTCAAAATTATAAAAATTAAATGAATTTATAAGTCTTAAAATCTTCATAATATTATCGATGAAGAAGGGGAGAGAGAGAGAGAGAGAGAGAGAGAGAGAGAGAGAGAGAGAGAGAGAGAGAGAAAGAGAGAGAATAGAGGATTTATGCCGACAAAGTTCCAACGGTATTTAAACCAGGGGGTGCTCGGTGGCTTCCACTCGCTAGAGTGCAATGACCGGCGGCCTCGAGAGACTTTAGATCTATCAAATTATATAGTATATCCATGTACAATATTCCTGTAAGTTCAAATTTAACCACATTTCTATGACCATCGTCAGCGTAATATTATCAAAAATACAAATTTTTCTTCAAATTGTAAACAAAAATTTCCGCGTAATAATTATTACGCACACAACTATATATAAAGACAAGGGTTGAAAATATTATGAAACTCTTCCTCTATATCTTCTTTCCATTTAATATTTTTTAATGAGACTAATTAAAATAATTTAATATATGATCTTAATAACTGAGTATATTTTTGTTATTTTTTATAACAGGCGAATCTTAATAGCAGACGACCGACATGCATCCTTTTGTTAATCGACCAAATATCTGACCTCGATTACGGCCGAATTGCATAATAGCTCCCGAAAATTTCTTAAGTCGAGTCAAGCCGAGCCACGCGATATTTGCGAACCGCGCGCAGAAACCGCATACAGAGAAAAGAGAGAGAGAGAGAGAGAGAGAGAGAGAGAGAGAGAGAGAGAGAGATATGCAACCGGTAGCGGAGGTGGTGGCGATGATGGTGGCGGTGGTAGAGAGACCAGAACTCCGCACTCTCGATCGTGACCTAAGAGCGAGCGAGTGAATACAGCGGGCAAATGTAAAAGCGAGACCGACAGATTAACTGATGCGGGGGAGGAGGAGGAAGAAGAAAGACCTCGGTACAGCAAGCGGGAGCAAGAGAAACCGAGGCGGCGAAGACGAAGTGGTAGTAGGTGGACGATGAAGGAGGTGATGGTGGTGAAGCAGAAGGAGGAGGTGGTGGCGATGTTGGTGGTGGTAGGAGAACCAGCCTCCGCCAGTCTATCCACGTGTTCAGTGTAGTAGCGCGTTATGACCCGGATGTTAGATCGTAACCGCAGTTTCGCGAGTACCTGCCGACCCGGATGTCCTCCCGCTCGCTGTCCACCGGTGATAGACTACTGATGTCTTCCTGGCCACCGAAATATGTTCAATCGGTAAGTTACAGCCGCAGGACCAGCATCCTTCTCCTCGTTGCCGTCCTGATTAAAATTGTCACCCGGTACTTTGGCAAGGACCACCCGCTTCGAATATACAATGCGTCGCGTTAAAGATCACCCCGAAGAGTCCCCCGCGTTGTCTTTTGACTGACAAAAACTATTACGATTAGAAAAGAGAGATTTGATTGAATGGAAAACCTCTCGATCGTTGCTAGTCCTCGCGATTCGGGGGTGAGTTTACTCTTTCACGATCATCTAAATACATAATGGGTATCTCGAAGGATACGTAGTTAAAGTATGACATGCCGTAATACTGAATGTGGATTTAGTGGGTGCTACCAGCGATCTTTCGCGCGCGAAAATCAGATGCGTCGTATGGCGCGTCACGCACGTGTCGTACACGCGTGCAGCAGCAAATGACAGTAACGTCAGTGTGTGCTTGAAGGATAGATGCGAGCAAGTCTACGAAAGGCGCCAGCAAATTACGAAGGGACCTGATAAACGCCGAAATTGCGAATCTACGTGACTTGCTGCCGTTGCCGCCCTCGACACGTCAGAGGCTTTCCCAGCTGCAGCTTATGGCCTTGGTCTGCGTGTTCCTGCGAAAAGCCAATTACTTTCAGCAAGGTACGTGAATGGCAAACTTGCATGCGACTTTAAATCTTGAAGCTTTGTATGTGTGTGTGTGTGTGTGTGTATATATACTTCAACGTTACGAGAAACTTTCCCCTGCGTGCTAGAAATCTTCATGAAAGTAGTTGTTCAAAAATTCAATTTGGGATGTCAAAAATGAAATACGTGTATATACGTATGTTTACGCTACCGAGAGTTTCCAAAGTTCTGAGTTATAAATACGAGAACTTTGCAGCGGTTTGAAATATTAGCTTCAGTTGTTGAATATTATGCATAATTTTCTCATACATGACGCGTAAAAAGTAAGATAAATCACTAATAATAAAATAGCTACAAGAGATAGTTTATTAAATATTAGTGTTAGACGTAATAAAAAATATTGATGAAACATTTCCATACGATAGTTTTTAAAGAACGATTAAGTCTCTCGAAAATTTGACTCGAATTGTTCGCGCATATGATAATGTCGAGGAAATTGTCCAACGCGTGATATGATACACGCATAAGTTGCGTTCCGCCGTGTTATAACTTGTTGCTCCATAAAATAAGGAATGACGATAGGCGATAAAGCGAGTCCATCGCGGTATCGCGATTACTATATCTTTACTGTAATTCATATCCATCGGCCGAGACTTCAATGCCGGCAAGCGCGCGCTCGTGCCATGCAATTCATCGCGTCTGTACTCTGATATTTCACAGAGAGCGCATTCGTACTATACTATACGTAATGATTGGGACACATTGTACAGACCGTAACGAAATACGTGGAATAGACAAATTAGCATAATTCCATATTGTAGTATATAGGAATATTAATAGAATTTTCTACAATAATTAAGAATACATGGATTTCTTGGCAAGTCAGCATTGAAATATAACAAGCCAAATAATAAACGCAATGAACTTTGTGATCATTATTAATAATTAAACATTATTAATATCTACTTTTTCTGTTATGTTGATAAAAAATTAAAGTTAAAGTTATTAAGATTATATCAATGGTAAGTAAAAATCTTGTTTGAGTTTTGTCTTAATGCAATATGAGAAAGAGAGAGATAGGGAGGAAGGGAGGCAGATAAAACATACTGTTGGCACACGGTTGCAAAAGAAAGCATCGTTGTTGCTAAATATATCACGGAAGTTTCGAGATAATCCCTACGATACAAATTCGTTCGTGAGAAACGGTTACAATTTTTTATCAACACGCTTAATGCTTTAATGCTTTATTTGTATGTTTATTCCGATTATTCGGTCCATTCTAAAGAAAGCATCGCCTTATGGTAATAATAAAATCTATAAAAAGGCAGAGATTGCAAAATGTGTGTTGTCCCATCTATTCTATAAATTTAATTCGCCTGATATCAAGAATATTCGACAATATCGAGAATTTCTTGTATTATATCATCATCAATTAAATGCTCTAATCCAAATTTGGAGAATCCAAATCTTCTCCGCGGTTTTTGAGATCTCCTCGAGATATCCGCTCGCTTCATCGTCGTAATCGGCCGGTGATCCGCGTTCAAACAATCCGCGCGAAGGAGAATTTCTATTCGGTCGCGCGGGGGTCTTTCGGGTAACCCGGCTGTGAGGGCTTCTCGTAGACACAGAGAGAAAGAGAAAGACGGCGGGGAAAACGCGGTAAACGCGGTGGGTACCAATAACGAGAGAGGAGATCCTCAAGAGAGAGGAGAGGAGAGAAGAGAAGAGGCGAGGCGAGCTGAGTCGAGCGCAAAGCAAAGCGAGGCGAAGCGATGTAAGAAGGCAAGATCGGCCGGCGCGCGTTCAAACTCAGCGAAGTCTAAGCGCGAGTTCCGGGTGATCCGCTGACCTGTCGGCCTTTGCAACAACACTCTCACGCTCCTGTAACCCACACTCCTCCCCCTCCTCTCTCTCTCTCTCTCTCTCTCTCTCTCTTTGTCTCTTTCTCTTTCTACAGTTTCTTCTCTTCGCCGCCCGCCTTGGCCTCCCTTCCTCTCTCTCGCGCGTTCTTCTTCTCCGCTCTCCTCTCCGCCATCCTCGTCACCCTGTCCTCCCCCTTTCTAGCTATCCCTCTTTCTCTCTCTCTTTCTCTTATTTTTTTCTCTCTCTCACGCTCATTGTCTCGCGGTGTATATCGGATACTATAGTCTCATGTAGCGCCGTTAGAGAGTAAACGCTGCCGTGCTGCATTAGCATACGCATTTTTCCTTACCCTTCTCCCTCTTCCTTTCGTTCGCAGGTACATACCTCTTTCCCCTTTACTTTTTCGAGAAACCCCCGAGCAAGAAGGGTGGTGAACGCGCGAAAAAGCACGAGATTGAAAAATGGATATTTTTTTCCTTCTCTCTCTTCTCTCGCGATCCTCTCCGTTGGAAGACCATCGCAAACGATTAAGGCTCGAGATATAATGAAGCATAAAAACAGCATGTGAGGAATCCAATACTCTGGTATCTCGATCACATCTGCAAAATATAAATTATATTTCTAGGATATCGATCGGGGGCGGCTGAAAACAACTTTTTTATAGTCACGATAGACTGTCGGGTGTTATCGAATGCGTTTGCACGTTTTCACATTGCGTAAAATAAAAATAAAAGTAACGATTCGCGGCTATCAACACTTTTGCCGGCAGTAAACCCACATTATGATTATGCATCGATAACGATTTATCTTTTCCTTCGGCGGATAATATATTACGTTGTTGCTTTTTTTTTTCAAACAAATTTTGTACCAACAACGAACTATACGATTATAATTTATTTATAATAAATTATAATTTATTTTTTTACACGTCACACGTTTAATTTTTCAGCTTTGATCTGTTTATTTTTCAGCGCTGAAAAACTACCCGTCCGAGTCCTCCAATATTCCAACACCCAACATAGGGTTCTCAAAAGTAATTTTGTTTTCAGTTCACTTATACTAATCATTTCTAATTACTTTTTTCTTTTTTTGACATCATTATATCTTTACATTAGTTTGATATTTATTACAAACCTTTCTTACGATCCATCCGTGGAATTATAATCCGTGCATCTTTTTCAGGCAATGTCCGGCTTTATCATGATGATGACGCAGCAGGGAAAATTGTTGTACATATCAGAAAACGCAGCGGATTATCTCGGGCATTCTATGGTAAAATAATTTCATTAATAATAATTCAATGTAAAATAATTATGCAATAATAATGTAACCGGATAATGGCGCGTAAAGGCGACATTCTCGAAAAGTGAACGTTATTCGCTACATTTAAAAAACGAATCGCGATAAAATAAAAGATTTTCAGGAGGACTTACTCATCCACGGAGACAGCGTATACGACGTAATCGACAAGCAAGATCATTTAATTGTACAAAATCAATTATCCAGAAACAGTCCAATTCCGAGTGACAGGAGGTTGTTTCTCTGTCGAATCAACGTGTCGAGAAATTCTCGCAGGCAGCTACGATTCGGCGATCAAAAGGTGATGAAAGTAATCGCCGATTATTCTGACATTATTCATTTTTTGCAAATACCACATTATTCGCTTCTCACTATAGGTAGTCCTTGTAGAGGGTCACTTCCTGCCATTTGTGCCTGTTTGCAATCGTAACGAATTCGTCTTCCTGGCTTCCTGCACTCCGGTGGTCTTACCGGAGACACGAGAGAGCATCGTCCAAGGCGCGACCAATATCTTTACCACGATTCACTCGATGGACATGAAGTACCTGCACATCGATAAAACGTAACATTTAATATCGGCATTAATATGAGAAAATTAGATTGTTTGCAAGGTCCGCTTTTTTCTTGAAAATCTTTTGTTTCTTTTTTGCAGCGCGGAAAGCCATCTGGAGTATACTCGTGCTGAATTGCTCAACATATCCTGGTACAATCTGCTTCATTGGGATTCCATAAGAACCGCTTACTGTAAACATCAAACCGGTATGCATGTTAAAAACAATTCCTTTGACAATAGAAAAAGAATAAAAATTTTTCCGCATAAAAAATTACAAAACAATGGTTAAAAGAGCATATTTTATTTTTCTTAAAAATTAAATTTTTTTTTACTTAATTCATAATTTTAGTTATACAGTCTGATCAAGAGCGATCTACTACCGCTCTGCTGAAGCTGCAGAGTCGTTCTGGGAGGTGGTTCTGGGTGCATTGCGTGCTGCAGGTCAAGGATACTTCCGACGAGTGCCAACATCCTATTATCGTTTGCACGAATCAAGTGCTCACGTATGTTTATGGTTGTTTATGTATAATTATCCTTTTCAATATCTCTATTTACTAAACTATTAAATTTAATATCGAATTAATTAATTAATTAATAATTTAATTTACGTAATATATTATTTCAATTATATCATACACATACATATATAAACATACATGCATAAATAATTACAGCGACAAGGAGGCGGAAGTAATGCGCTCCAGTTCGTGGCTGTACCAATATTCTTCTCAGACAAAATTCACCTACGGACTCTGTCCCGGCGGCCAAGGTCGCAGCATTGCGTATCCTTCCGCGGGACAGACTGTTAATCAAACTCAAGAATACCATCGGGCGTATTCCAACGATACTGATGCCCAGCATTCACCATCCCTTAATCCGGACCGGTCCGAAACGGAATCGCACATGGCCTCGAAGAGCGCACAACCGATGGATTATCCCGGCAGGCGACTGTTGCGAGATGACACTGAACCGGTGGACATGTCGATAAGCAGTGCGGAGCAACACGAAGGTAGAAGCATGCAGGCTGCGGTCGCCGATCATCATCATCAGCAGCAGCACACTCTAGACGATACGGTCAGATACCACCATAAACAGTATCATAAGAGCTCGCTGCATCTGGCTGGCTATCGGGCCAAGTTCGTACAGTGCCACGGCGGACAATACGTCGGCGGCGGCTGCGCGGATGTGTTGTCGATGCCCGGCACCAAGTATTATCTTACCGACCTCGACCGGGACTATTGTTGCGGTCCGGAACGCAGCGGCAGCCTGCACGGCAAGCGTCCGCCGACGAAAGCGCTAATTGCGCCATCGACGCCGTCATTGACGGCCGAATCGGCGGCGCCGCCGCCGCCGGACACTGTCTCTCTGGAGAATTGGGGTGCCAGTCCGGTCTGGTCGGACGCGTTGCAGAGGGTGCCAGACATGGTGCATCAGGAACTCAGTCCATATATCACCACGCCGACTACTCCGGTCAACACGCCCGATTCCGACACCCTCGGCCACTCGGAGGCGCCTATCTTTAATTTTGACTGGGCCGGCACCGAGCAACATGTACCCAACTTGAAAATCACCTTTCACCGCGGTAGCGTCACGACCACTACCGCCAATCATCCCATCATCCAGCCTAGAAAGCCGCATCAGGACACGGTACAACCCATTACGCTACAGTTACCACGTAGAAAGGGACAATCCGCGGAGAACGACAGCAAGGATTTCTCGAAATGAGCAAAGGGTAGAGGAATGTAGTGTAAAAGCTTAAAGAATGTCAAAGATATCGATTAGTTTCTTAATAAAACAAAAATTCATATAAAAATCTAGAAAAGAAATTAGAGAAGAAAATAAAATATAGGACTCATCTAAAGGGATCCAAATCGAGAGGATCGAATGCGAAGACAAAAAAGATGTTCGGACACAGCGCCATACTCTCTCTCTTTTTAACACATAATTTTTGTCACAGACAACGGAGTATATTCTTCCAAATTCTCTATCGGTATCGCATTACACAATTTTCTACACGCTCGCGTTCGTCTTTTGTATCTTTTCTTTTTTTTTAATCTTCTTCATCACTGTCTCTTTGACGTCTTATACATTTTACTCTCGAATCGTAAATTCTTCATTAATATAAAACACGTATATAAACATAGACTGATTACATCGGTGTTTACAATAATCTACGATTAAAAAAAGGTCGTACATCGTTTCGTTTATCTCCGGTATACGCTTTTATGCGAGAACATTCGTTTTGAGATAAATAGCACGCATCGTATGCGTATATATATATATATTCCAAGTGTATATATATTTATATATATATAACTATATGTATGAGTGTGCAGTGTCGTAAGAGGATACCCAGGTACATGCGCTATATACGTGTTTGAGATTTCTTTTGAAAAATACCTAAATCTCTTACATCTTGACACACGATCGTGAAATATATTCGCTTTGTACATTTTAATGCATTTTCGTCGAAGGAAAGTTTTTTTTTCTTTTTCTTACGCACAACGTGTATGTTGTGTGTTATTACGTCTCGACACGATATTACAGAAATACGTAAATAAAGAAGAGAGGCAGTTAATCATCGTAGCATAGTGCACACGTAGCAGTTTCCACCAGTCCTTCTCTGTTGTATTTTATTAAACTATTATCGACATTTCAATCGGAGGTCCAGTACGGAGCTCAGAAATCCATCGTCTATAAATACGCGTGCAATTTGTTAACTTAATCGCGACTAATGCGCTCCATGATACGCACATGTTTATAGATATAATAAATATCGAAATTAATATTGTGCGAAGTGTATCTCCAATGCAAAGCTAAACTTTAAAAATAGGCTCTGCTATGGAAATAAATAATTAAAAAATTTACACGCGAGAGCATAGATCGAGGTGTGAACACTTTTTTACATACTTGAGAATAACTTTTCCTTCGATCTTCTTATTGCGCGAAGACAAATTGTAGAATGTATCCTCAAACTGTTACGTTATTTCTGACACTCCTCGAGGAACGTGAATTCTTATGTAACACAAGAGAGATAACACACATCTTATACTCTCTCATATATTCCTTATTTAACATTGTAAGTTTTTGCCATGCTAAAATTGCCATATTAATAATCTTACATTTTAGCATTTACTTTCCGAGGAATATGTAATAAATATTCTAATGTAATTTGTACCGCGCGAAAGAAAAATGAATCCTATTTTTTAGACAAGATTCTCAATCGTTTGATTACATTACTCCTCAAAAATAATCAATCCCTTTGATATAAAATCCCGGACTCCTATATAAATTCCGATTTTTTATTCGAACTGTATTAAAATGTCGAGCTATGAATGTGTCGAATTTTATAAAGAGTATCAATTACACAACTCCTTACCACGATAAGTTTCCTCAGACATTTCAGTGTTCTCACAAATTCGCGATAGATACGCGCTATAAGCCTAACAAAAAAATCTGCAAAAATCTATAATCGATAATCGCTTCCGCGCGCTCACGAAAAAACACGAATGCAACAGAAACGTTTTCTCACGTGTACAATGCGTTTATCGTTTGCGTTTTAGATTCGCGGGAGGTAATTCGCATCACACGATCGAGATCGAATCGCGCGTGCGGAATCAACTATAAAGGTAAAAAAATATCACCGCGAATCCTATTCGCGTTACTCCTTTTCCTCCGTATGCTCGGCAACGTGTTCAAAAATGCCGGAAAACGCGAGAAATTATACAGATACACGTCTTCCTAAAGTGTTTCTACGCGTGAGACACATCTTCCCGCGTACCGTTATCCTTTCGCTATAAATATACATATATATTTATATATTAACAAACGTGATAATTGCTTGTATAACACATCTCGATTATATATTATCAAACGTCTCTTTCTTTAACTTTTCTTTGACATTTATGAGAGGAAGAATGCTTTTAAATTCGTTATCATTTATCATAATATAAAAGAGACACATTGGCGTCGTTTGTTTGTCGCACATATTGAAAGAAACAGAAGTCGTGTATAATTTATCGGTGCAATCGCTCGCGTAACGATTCTTAAATCGATCAGTGCAAATCCTCGTATCAAAAGTACTCGAATAATGAATCGAAATTATACGTCGATTAATTGTACTCGATTAATTACGTAACTGACGACACGCAATTATATCATTACGTCCACCTGATGTACCTAGGTTCATTCGTGATTAACGTTACTCGATGTGTAAATGACGTCATCGAGTTCCTTTCTCGCTGAGATACGAATATACCGGGTGAAGTGTATCGAAAATCTCGAATTATTATACGCAGAATGATAAATGACCGAGAAAAGATGCGTAAAGATTTTCGACAACGCATCCGTAAATGCGTATCCCCTTCACGAGTACTTTTCGCGACACTGCACCGTGTGTATATGTGTAATATTAATCGCGCGCGAAAGTGCGTGTTTAGTGTGCGTGGGGTATTTTGTACAAAGGTGCAAACGCACGCGCGCGCGTGCCGACGCGTACATAGGAACGTCGCTTGAGCAGGAGCGATTATGTTTCTCGCTTTGAGTAGTGATAAGTTACGCAAAGTTTTCAGAGAGACGAAAAAATATTTTCAGGTTCATTTCACGCGGGATATTTCCAAGATATTTTTAGAAAATGGCAATAAATTTTACATAGACTAAATTATGATTAGTTTCAACATTCATTGGAAACATGATTCGTGAAAAAGAAATTGCGCAAAATAACAAGAGTACACATGTATTAAAAAAAAAAATTGTGTATTCTTTTATTGTAATATATATCAAATATTCAATTAGGAGAATGATTGCTCGAAATTGATCGAAATGAGGAGCTCGCAGTCTTGATGGTCAATTATAGGCATGTCGGCGCGCGTACGATTGACTTTGATTACTTTACGAGCCTTCGATCGCTAAAGTCGTGTATCGCTCGTCGACACAGTGCTCTTATTTTATTTGTTTTATTTAATTTCATTTTTTTATATATTAACTATACTTCTTCGGTATCATTTCTTAAGTAGCCTCGAAAGTGCGCTCTACAACGTTCCTCCCTTTCTGCCTCCATCTCTCCGTCAATCTTTCTATTTCTCACCGTATAATCTTGGTATAATCTTTTAAAGCTTCGTTTGGCACGTATAATTAGAATGTTATTTTTAGTTTTACGGAAGAATTCGATTTAGCGTTAATCTCTCTTTCGTTTCACCTAATCGCTAATTATCCTCCCGTATTCTTCGCTGGCCGTGCCAGCCGTCGTCTATATCACCCCCATCGTTCCCTCCCCGCATTATTACATTTAAACACATTCATTTACAGTTTTACACTTCGCTACGTCGTAAAATTTACATCGAGTGTTTACATCGCCCGTCGCGGCTCCGCACGACATACAGAGATATATCATCTCATTATTCTTTCGATATTTTTTTACTTAAATAGGTTCTTGTGCGACTTAGCTTTTTTTTTTCTTCGTGTCTAAACCCCCGTTGCTATTCGCCATCGTCTTCCATCTTCCTGTTGCCGAAAGGGAAATCTCTCGGCAGCGGGGCGATACTTCCGGACGACGGTGGCGAACCGTACCGGGGGACATCGGTACGCCCGGATATACTGAGTATACCGGACACATGATGTAATTCCGAATGCGCGACTCGCGTAGGGTTCGCGCAATTCGGAGAGATATTAATGAACATTATATTCATGGCAGTATCCACGTCGCGTTACTTCTTGCGAAACTCGGAGACCGGAGCTGCGTGTGTTTTAACTAGTGCGTTGACGGCCGGCTCGCGCTTCCTCTCGCGACGCAAACAGATCCCCCTTTTTCTTTCCGCGATCTCGCGGAATTTTTTTCCAATTTTTCTTAATCTCCCGATAGAAAACCAATATAGTATCATATGATGTTATTGCATTTCCGGGGAGAAAACCCGAATCGAAGGCTTCCGATAGAATCGCTCAAAGTTTTGAACAAAATCGAGGTGAGTATCCTTGGTTTCTCGGAGAAGTCTACGACCCCAAAAAAGATTAAGAACCACTGCAGTATATTAAGAATTCACGTGACCCGTTATAGGCGATCGATATCGGTATTAGTCGAAATTCGATATTATCCGCGAAAATATCATGAACAAACAAACCGTTCTTACATGAATAGAACAAGAAGGACCCGCTCACGTCGACCGGTGTGTCATATCGTTAACCCCCCAACGAGGAGACATATTTTAATCAACATCAATGTAATTGTACAGTAACGCAATTATATTAGAGAGAGAAAGAGTATTAAAACTTCAAAATGTTACACATCGAGGGATAACCGGATTATTAACGTAATCGTATCGATGATTAATAAATTTCCATTGAAAAATAGCGCCTGACCTGCGCGAAAATGATAGAAATGCGGTCATCAAGGGGTTAATCTCTCTCGTTATAGTGATTCAATATCACACGGGAGAAAAAAAACACATCTGAGAAAAATTCGGAGTCAGTTTTTCTACGTGGCAAAAGTGCACAAGTGATCGATCGGAGATCGCGCGCGATCCGGCGATCAAGACTCGAAAGATGCGCGACCCGAACGTACTCGAACAACGTCGATAGGAACAGGATGATTTGGCAGTCGCGAGCGCCAAATTCATTCGCGGCAGTTCGCCGGTCTCCTCGCTTCCGTTTCTTCATGCGCTCTGAGAAATGCGCAAAAAGGAGGAAAAGTAAACGGTAATATAATAATAATAATAATGCAGCATTGAGTATGTATATATATGAGTGTATGTATGTGCGCGCGTGTATGTATATGTGCGCGAACGCGCGGTCATCGACTTCCAATTCTGCGGGATATGGAAGCGCGCGGAGAGGATTGAACCGATGCGAAAAGATTGAAGCACGCATCGGTTACTGATATCATCCTCGGTCGACCGCGGTGCCGCGATTCCTGCTGTGCCACTTACACTTGAAAATTCTCACGTAGGTTCTGCGGAAGGCCGCGTTGCACAGTGCGTAGCACATCGGATTCACAGTACTATTGATGTAGCAAAGGTAATAAAAAAAGTCCCACAGCTCTTGTGGTATGTACCACGAGCAGGCGGTGATAGACTTGAGGAGTACCAAGATGTTGTACGGGGTCCACGTGATGATGAACGCGAGCAGAATCGCCGACAGCGTTTTCGCGGCCTTACGATCGGCCTTTTTCTCCTGCAGTTTCTTCTTCTTCTTGTTTGGTGGCTTGTTCAGTATACCCTTGCCCGTCACCAATGTCTTAGGTATGTTTTTCGCGTTTAACGGTATTCTGATATCCGGCATCTGCGATGGCCTCCTCATCATCGTCGACGGGCTCGGTCCGCCGCCGAGACGTAAAACTTTGCCAGCAGTGCCGACAGTGAGGCCGCCAGCGCCGCTACTACCACCGTCATCCTCACTGTCCTCTATCATGCTGTGCAACTGGATCGACATAGACTCGTCGTGAATCATCTTTATACTCGGCCCCTCGCTGTACTTGCCGCCGTTACTCGGTAATTTGATTAGAATCGTATAAACCTGGAAAAAGGCAGAGACATGCGGGTATTATCGATTCTTGAATAGTCCGTTCCAGCGATTTAATCGTAAGATAATAGAATTAAGATAATAGAATAATAATAATTGAGAAGAATTATAATTTTTTTAGTAGCCATATGCGCGATATTAATTTTTTTAGATAAAAGGACAATACAATTGTGTCGCTTTTTTAAATATATAATACTGATGTGTGTCGCAAGCTTTAATTTTCGAATAGGAGCATTACGTACGGAATCGCTGGAGATAGTCTTGAGATCGGGCGGCCGCATCGGCCTTTTGTACTCGTGCTGAGCTGCAACCTTGTCCAGGGCGATTCCCGTAGCCTGTATCGCGCTGAGGGAGGGACATCGCGATACTGTGCTGGGAAGCGGCGTCTCGGCTGATAGCGGCGTGAGCGTGTCCTCGTAGCCGGGCCCGGTACGGCTACTCTCCGGTCCTGCGATATCCTCGTCGTCGTCGTCCTCCTCCCGCCCGCTATGCCACCACGCGATGCACCACATCTTCAGCCAGGTCCAGGAGAACGGCCTATACTGCTTGTCCGAAAACGAAAACGATTAGATTGTAATCTGAGCGACAATGATTAAACCAACGTCGGCGGACGTAATTTTACGCCTTGTAATAATACAAAATTAATTGTGCATTTTTCAAATTGACAATGAAAATGTAAAGAGAGATATAAGATGCTATGAAATAATGAATATGAATTTTTAATTGTACAAAGACTGCACGCAAATAAAAAGTTTTGATTTTTTATAGCGCTTCTAAGGAAATAGGTACGACGGAAAAACATTACTTACGTTTTTGTATTGCGGATAGTGTTTATCAATGTAGGAAACGGCAATGTGCGTGGCGTGCGAGACGTCTTCACCGGTACTCGACTCGCTTCGCTGTCTTCTACCATCCTCCATATCTAAAGCCTCATCGCTATATGGAAAATGTCACAATAAGCACATTTCAAATCGCAATGGTCCTTTCGACTTCGCGATATTTGAAAAAAAAACACTAATTATCGCATTGCCGAAAAGAATGTTCATTATGTTGATTTGCTAAAAAATATTTTTATCAATATTAAGATTAAACGTATAGAAAACATCGAAATAAATAACGTAATCTGTAACTATACCAAACGATTCACAAAATTCCAACGAGTATCAAAATCAAACGAATAGAAAATATTAAAGTAACAAAAAAGGAGAGAGAGAGGCATTTAATTTGAGGTATTCCATTTAATATTCAAAAGGGTAAGAAACGTGTGGGTGAGTAAAATAATATCGTAATATAAAAAAAAAAAATGAATAATTTAACCGCTATACTTCTTAACCGCTCATTAACTGGTGCATCTCTGTGTTACATCAAATCAGAGCTAAGGGGGGAGGTCAATCCTCCACGTGGAGCAATGCGTTACCATTTCTCTTGTGCAGGGGTTTCGATTGCGTTTTTTTTGGTGACGTGCTGACGACAAGTTCGGAGGGAGAAACAATTGAAAGCGTTAGTTACCACCTCGAGTTGCTGCGCTTGCTCGCGTCTTGCTTGCCGGCCTGCAAGTTTGGCAGATCCTTCTGCCTTTTCTCCGTCTCTTTCCAGATCCGCCAGTACAGGATTATCATTATCATGACAGGAACATAAAACGCGGCGATGGCCGTGCCGAAGGTGATGTAGTGGTTCGTCTCGATGAATTGGATATAGCACGCGGTCTTTGGCACGGTTCTTTGACCCTCGATGTACGGCCACGCGTAGATCCAGGGTGGCCAAAGAAGCAACGATATACCCCAAGCGGATCCTGGCGGAAACGGTTTAACGAATATTAATTCTGCGTGATTTTATACATTGAAGCATATTAAATATACCGCGATTCATCATATAATAAAATTTCATTGAAATAAAATTTAAGGGAATAATATAAAAATCATCGCAAAATACGACTAAAAATATGACTAGCATATATAAATTATTTCATATGGCATATTTCACTGTATATAAATCGTGACACTCACCGATCATGACGGCGGCTTTGGTAGTCGTTCTCCTGGCTCGATAGGTGAGCGGCCGCGTGACGGAGAAGTATCTGTCGAAGCTGATGATGAGCAGATTAAGGACCGACGCGTTGCTCGCGAGATAATCGAGGGCGAGCCATGTGTCGCACACGTGGGGCCCGAGCGGCCAGTAACCGAGCACCGTGTACAGCGTGAAGAGGGGCATAGAGATTAGGCCGATCGCAAAGTCGGCCACCGCCAGGCTGAAGAGGAAATAGTTGGAGATCGTCTGCAGCTGCTTGTCGATTTTAAACGATATCATGACCATTATGTTGCCGACGACTGTGATGAGACTGAGGAAGACGGCGATCACCACTATCATTGCACGCTCCCATACCGCGTACTGATGAGGCTCACCGCCGCAATCGAGACCGTTGCTGGCGTTGTAGCTGTCATTGCTGGATATCTCCACCATTGGAGTAACGTTCATGTCTGACGGACTATCTCTCACCTTCTCTCTGTCTCTCTCTTTCTCTCTCTCTTTATATCGTTTCCGAAAAATCGCGTCTTACCTATCCTCGTTCCGGTGCTCCGCGACCGAAATGGTTCGCGCGGGCGATCGCGCGTCTTCTGCTACTCTCGCGAACGATGCTTCGCGTTTCCCGCTGTACTCTGATCTTGGGGGCACCCCTCTGCGAAACCCACCTCACTCTCGCTCGCCCTTTACCATGCGCGCGTTCGCCCACGCGCTCGTTCGCGCGCGCGCACGCCCGCCCGCCCGCACGCACGCACGCACGCACGTACGTACGCACGCACGTACGCGCGAACGCGCGAACGCCACGCTTCCGGTCCTTCTTGTCGGGATACCGGGATCCGGTGTACAGCGTTTTCACCGATACTACCGTCACGATCTCTTTTCTTCTCCTTTTCCGTTTCTTCGTCTTCGTCCTCGTCCTCCTCGTCCCCCTCGTCCTCCTCGTCCTCCTCCTCCTCTTCGTTCTCCACCTCCGTCGTCGTCGTGCTCTCGCTAGGTGGAAAGTAGTGTCAACTACATCCCACACTTGCTCCTCTGGGCGGAGACATCGAGTCTACGAGCAAAGATAGAGTTGATATAATGAAAAATCATATAATAATTATGACAGTAAGATATATATAGCGGAATTATATTAACGCGCGATTGCAGTTAATATTTATTTTTTACCGATATTTAATATATATATGTATATTTTATTTTCTTCCCGATAGATTTATTTAAATCGATGTTTATTTAACAAAGAATTTAAAATGGAGCATCGAAAGCTGTGTGAGACGATTACAGAAATACTTCCATGTATCTATTTCTGTACGATGATAAATTAATGAATACATTATATATCTGCGCAATTTAATTCTTATTTAAAAGAAGAAATAGTCTCCGCATCCTTTTGAATTAATTTCTCGCGACACAGCTGTCTGTGATCTCGACACACAAGTGCTCGCATTTTGTTTCGCTCGACGGACGAGCCGTCTTAATCCTCGATCCGCCATCAGAGCGCACGCCGAGAGGCACTCTAGCGGTAATAAAGAAGAAAAAAAGAAGGAAAAGGAAGAAGAGAAAGAATTCTTTTGTCGTACTTTGGCACGACAGGTAAGCCGTGAAAAGCGCAACCGATGCCGCGAGGCTTCCACTCCGTTTCCACCGCTGGATGCGTGCAAAAGACGCGCCTTTTCCCCTAAATCGCATCTACTTTGTCTTTAACGAGCTACTTATTCGCTCCTCTCGTAAACAAGACGTGACATATACGTAAGAACTAAAAAAGGAAAAAAAGTACCGTCATCCCGCATTAAGCGAGTACTCTGCGTTGATACCACTGCTT